>NC_065527.1:13372712-13461883 GCF_006386435.1 Epinephelus moara
AGATTCCAAGGGAGCCCCGACCCACACTTTCAACGAAGTGGAAGATGAAATTTCCCAGAACACCTTGCGAAGTCAGCAACTTCGGCAAGTTTTGGAAAACAATTTGTTACTGTACGATCGGAATGTAGGCTATACAAACAACAGATGGTTGGACTAGCATAAACTCATCAGCAACTTGGTTGAACACAGTGTCAAAATATTTAAACAAATCGACTTACCCCAACAAAATCGATCAGAACTAGAAGATGTCGTAGGCGCCTCCTGATTCTTCAGACGGAGAAGAATAAACATAGCACACGCCACAACACAAGCGCTGGAGCCGGCATTTTCAAACAGAATAAACATAGCACACGCCACAACACAAGCGCTGGAGCCGGCATTTTCAAACCTGAATGACTACTGGTATCTTGTGTCGCTACTACGCGTGACGTATGCCTGCATGTCGGCCACGCCGATTTGCATGAAGTGGTGTCTCATTTCTTTGGGAAAGATCTCTACCCTAATATTTCTCACTTCCCTCATCAAGGGTTATCTCGCAAACGAGGGCACTCAATACCAAGTGGAAGATTTATTTACTATTTCACTTCTCTAACTTTTAATTTGAAGAGCTAGAAGTGTTTCATTACCTGCTAAGCTTTAGTGTTAACTTCAGCTTAGTGATGTCACATTTCTGAGAAGTGGCTCGTAAATCCAAAGCATGTCAACATCATCTCCAGCAACAGTACTTGACAACAGTGGAAGCTTTTGTGCAATTTCGCTGCCTGGGGCAACAGCTCTGTCATTACCATCTTTGGGATGGTGGTCATTATATGATTTCTTGCTGATGGCTTACAGTGGGGAAAGCACCTCAGATGTCTCACTGAGAAGTGTTTTGGTGAGAGATTGTTCTGGCAAGTGGTGGTTTGTCACTCAGGGACTTGGACATGCCGGAGGAAAAGCCAAAAGAAGGCATGGGACTTTACTTATGTTAGTTTGTGCACAGTTGGAGGCTTTATTGCAATGCACTGTTTTCCAGTGTGTGACTAAACAATGCTTCTGTGAAAGAAAGCAGGGGTCTACAACCACTTATTCATCATCGTAGTATGAAACAAAGTAAAGTGCGGCTGCTCTTGACAGCACGGTTTCATCTGGCAGTGATTTATTTGTTTCTGGACGTCTTGACTGGACTCCACCGGCCTGTTTCTCGGTACAGCCTTGAGCTGTGTCAGTGGCTACTGTTGTGCCAGCTGTACTTCTCTTCGGTGGGCCAAATTTTAATTTAACACACATATTTTTCCAGGCTGTCAGGCCTCCTCAGAGCTCGCAATCAGACGTGGTCATCTGTTGAATGTTTGCAGGAAAAACAGCAATGTCCATTTTTCTTTAAGTACTTTCTACTTCACACTTGAACTGTCTTGCTGTCTGGAGTCAACACCACTGATATTTCACAGAGCTCAATGCAGTTTCGGTTATTCGGTTACTTCCACATTTTCGGATGGCGGCCAACACGGACACAGAGTACAGAAGTGGATCAAGAGAGTGAGCAGCCCCTCATTCTCTCTCTGTCTCTCAAACTCAGACCAAACTTAAATCAAACTATAAAACAGGGCAGTGCTGATCAAATGTAAACCAAGATTCTGTTACTTTATTGCATATTTTATCTGAACTAGGCACAAGTGTTGTTACCCTGAGAGTACACTGAGATGGAATAGGTCTGTGAGATCCATTTAAGAATCATCTGTGCTTGTTATTTTGAACCCAAGTTGTCATATTATAATATAGCTTCCTAATGTGCACATGAGAGATATTCAGCGCTCCCTTAATAAAGCCATTATTTTAATCAGTCCTTACATTAATTAGCTCTTACATAAGATGAAAGTGTTTCTTGTGACACAGAAAATAGATGTTTTCCAACACCGTGTCCTTGAATGATGAGTATAAGCAGGCTTTAATTAGATTAAAAAAGAGGACAGCTGATCAGCTTATTTTTTTTATCTGAGTCTCTTGCTGAATCTTGTTATAAGTAGTCCAGCACTGTGTGTTTCATAACTCTGAAATCATTCCTTTTTACTTTTAGGTAAGTAGCATACAGAGGCATATGACACACAAATACGATGCTAAATTCATATAGTGCAGAAAAGAGCGTCCGTGACCTTGTCTTCATCTGTTCCCTGTTCTTTGCAGCACATCACCCTGGACAGCTACATCCCCTGCCTGACTGATCTATGCAAAGCATTGTGGGAAGTGATGCTGAGCTACCACCGCACCATGCAGTGGCACGAGGAGCATGACAAACAGGAGACCACCCCCGCCCCAGGTAAAAGAGCATACTGAACCTGTTTAACCCTGTGACCTTTTGTAATGTTTCAGAATCTATTTACATTCAGCGACACTGCTCTGTTTGTTCAGGCCTACCAAAATGCAGCAAAAAGATGCACAACTCCCCGAAGAAGCACACAGACTTAGAAATATAAGATACAGTAACGACCTCTGGCATGGACCAGATCCCATAGAGAAAGCATGTGTACACCTTCTGTCCTGCACAATATGATATTTGTGGCCTCTAAATCTCCTTCTTTTTTAAAATTTTTAAATCCGTCCCTCCCATTTGCTTTTTCTCTTTAGTTTTTCTTTTACTCATAATAAAACAAATCAGCTCCCGATACCCTAAGATAAAAAAGTAACTCACAGATTCAGTCTACAAAGACTCTGGGGAAAATGGGGTCAGCTTCCTCCACACGCTCAGGAGTGCCATTCTTTCCTGGCTTTTTTATTCTAATACGCAGTAAGTAGGTTTATCAGCTTTATAGCTCACAGAAAAGCACGATTGAATCGAGCAGAGAGTATTGAATGCGGACAGGTGCTTCAGTGAAGTGGCATGGGTAACTGAAGTGGTGCATATTTTGCAGCATTTACTTAGCTCCCTTTCAGTGTAGAGGTCATGGAATGAGTCAGTGGTGGAATAATAACTTTTGATTAGACCGTCCTTTGTAAAGCATCTCCTCTCTGCAACAATAGAGAGAGATGTGCATTTGAGGGTGACAGGGGAGTGTATTTTTAGTCTTATTTAGGCCCGCATAGTGTGAGGAAAATCTATGATGAATAACAAATATTGAAGTGTGCATATTAGCTACACACTGTCTTTGTCTTTCTGCTTTAATAGGTACCCTGCTAACATCAACCCCAAACACTGAGTAGCCAATCCAATACAGAAATCAAATAAAATATTTATACTGGCCAAAATGTATGCACACTGGGTATGACTGTTGTATTTAATTATTTAAAAATGCTGTGAAACAACTTGAAAATTATCACAGAGGTACTTGGGGACTTGTTGCACAAGAATATGGTTGAGGTTGCCTCAATAGAATTTTCTAAATCTGCCGGTGTAAAATTAACGGGGTATTGTTATGATTTTAGCATCTAATTATCAATAAACATTGAAATAGGTCCGCACACTGTGGCTCCCTTTAAGGCAATAGTAATGTCACTTCAGGGAGCCACAGTGTGTGGGCCTTTCTCCCTGTTTATTGTTATCCTTTATTAGTTCAACACCTGCCTTAATGGTTTTTGGATGTGCACGATGACTTTGCTTTTTAGCATCTGACAGATATATGTGTTACACATGAAAAGAATGAAAAAAATGAAATGAATTTTAAACAAACTCTGTGGCCATTCGAGCAGAGATTACTGAGTTTACAAGGTGCACTTGAATGCACCATGAAGTTCCTGTTCCTGTGTGAGTGTCAGACACGAGCAGCAGGACCGTAAACGACACCAAAACGTGGTAGAGACACTCAGCGTCAGTTTTTGTGACATGACTATTTTGATACTGACGTTTACCCGCCAGTGTGACGAATAGCCCGCTGAGATTTACTCACCAATTGGAAAGTCTACCACATTTGGCACTTGGCAGGTGTTAATTTCAGACCCTGATGGTGCGTGTAAATAATTTTTTTTTTTTTTCCTTATTCATTGCGTTTCTGGCAATCTTTCATGATTGCAGTGAAGGTAAAACACAATTTATCATTCAGCACTGCTCCTGTCCCATTCCCATAAAAACACCCCTGTCCTGTCCGAATCCCAGAAGAATGACGCCTGTGTCACTGGATTCCTGAAAGAAAATAGGGTCTGTATATATAAGAACTGCGTATCTGTGTTGTGCAGTAATACAGTGTTTTAATTAATTAATGAATTGCTTCGACAAGCTGTCCTAATTACATAAATATAAATTATATGCACACATTGTTTTTGTGTATTTATATTGTGTAATTAATATGACCCAGACATATGGTTTCAAGGTTAATGTATGTACAGGCGATGAAGCATGAATGATGCATTTTTTTCTTATGGAAATGTGTGATGTGTGACTTTGAGTGTGCTCTGTTTCCAAGCTGATACAAACAGGACTTTCACGTCCAGCTGTTTTATAATGGTACTGTTTCCAGATAAAATTAGGACTTTTTGTGACATTCTTGACCTTCTGGTATCATTCAGATCCCCACATTCTACCTGTTTTATCATTTAAGGAAAGAAAAAGCAGGTTACCCGTTGTTCTATAAAGCACACTGACTCCCCTCTGGAAACTCCGTAAAGCTGCACTCAAGTTACAGCCCATTAAGAACCGCGAGACGACTGAACACCACATCTGTCCAAACCCAAAGCTTATATCTGGATCAACAAGGAAAGTCTTGCTTGTGTTGCAGCTTCTATCCATCCTGCCTTCAGTCAGCCAGATGTAAAACCATCAGCCTCGAGAAGCTGAGTTGTCAAGGCGAGACATACTTTGCGGTTTAGCAGTAAGCTCCGCAAGAAGTTGAGTATCTTACCAGCGTAAGAAAAGAAACCACGCCGGATTTGGTTTATAGCCCTTTTCACCTCATCGCTGTTTATATCATTTGTGTTGCCAAAGACTTGGTCAGATATTAGCTGCAAATACAGAACTGTCAAACTGGCTGGTACCTTCCTGCTTAGTATCAAAAGATAGCTTATTTCCATTTCCCATATTATACAGAATTCATTAGGTGGATGGATGAGGACACAAAGACGTCCTGAATGGTTGGTGACATGCTAAGTAGGATCCTTCATTAGATGCCATCCTCCTCGCAGGGGAAAGGACATACACCACATTCCCTTTCATGAGACCCATCTGTCATCTCACTATTTGATTGGCTGTTACCTCCGTCCTCTGTATAAAGGTGTCCCCGACCCTGGCTTTGTCCTGGCTTTCACCTTTCTCTTTTTATCCTAATGTGTGCTGGGTCCATCAGAGTAATGATTTAGTGTACAGGCTTTTTGTCATTTGTTGAAGAGAATGACCTCCGCAGGCGGTGACCTCCATCTCACACAAGAGGCCATCAGAGTCGTACCAGTCAGACCCACTGAAGATCACTCCTCTTCTGTCACACACACACACCTCTCATCTCACTGAGAAAGCAAGAGGAGCATCCCACTGAATTTAAACTTGTGGCCACTTGATATATCGAGCTGATCAGTGTAGTGTTTCAGTAATTAATCTCGCCACTTGATGAAAGGAAAGGTTGTTTCAGGAAGTAATTTGAGCCAGGGTCATATCCCTACCTGACAAAATGGATTTGCTGCTGTAGCACACACCCTGTCATGTCCGATCAGCACTGACAGCCATCAGGCACAGGGCTGGCTCCATGTGTGTGAAAGTAAATAACCAAGGCCAGACTGTGCTGCTGTTACATGTTCGCACAGAGCACGGGCATGCACCATGAAGGCTAGATTGGAACGTATGGCGGCTGTCTGCTCTGCTATGATAAAGAAAAGTAACAGTTTTCAGCAGTCAGGGTGAGAGGTGGCTTTCACACCTCATTAATTTTTCAGTAGCAAGCAAGTAATGTGGCATTTAAACTAGGTGGCACGCTGTGTGAAATAATGTACAGTTTACCGAACCCTCCCAGCACATACTGCAATTTAATTTTTTGATTGACCCATTTCATCTCACTTTTTTCTTCATGTCAACCTCTAATTTTTAACTCAATATTTACAACCTGCTCATAGATCATGTGTTTACAGTAATTGGATTTATTCGCAGGCCCTTTAAAGGCATCTCCTGTGAAGGACTCTCAGGTTGCAACCAGCCTGTCAGCACTTTAAGGTGTGCATGTGTATTAAAAACAAAAGATCAGATCAGTCTGTGTTTGCACAATCCAACATGTCCACCACCGCTAGGAAACAGAAAAAAATTCTACTCAGATGCAAAAAATGAATACAAAAAAAAAAAAAGACAAGCTGCTTTGCCCTTCCGCTTTTCCATATTGTAACATGATAAACAACATGTTAGGGCATGTTAATCAGAGTACCACGGCTGCTTTAGGGAATCATTAATTTCATTTCATTCATCATTCATTTCTTTTGCAGAATAAGGGCAAAAACCAGAATATTTTGTGCATATAAATGTACTCACTCCCAGTAAATGTGGCCTTCAGTACTCTGAATTGAACATTAGGCCAACACAAAAACATTTGGATGTCTTATATAGATTATATTGTATTAAATAAGTGACACAAATTTGAAGGTATTTTAAAAACCGAAAAGATTCTGGGCTTATGAGAAAACATACAGGGCCGGAACCCCAGAAGCCACCCCTTGCTCCGCCTCTGGTCATGACTTTTTTCTTGCTGAATTTTAATAGATTTATGCAAAGCCATGCACACGCTGCTCCTCTATGAGTCATAGTTTGGAACCAGTGGGGAGCTAATGCCCCTGGAGGTGTTTGTCCAGTGAATCACCAGAAACTCCGTTACCCACAATGCCACCAAAGGTCAAACACCGGTTACCACCTACAGTGTGGCAAAGGCCGTCTCTCCCGATCATTTATTATTTCCTCCCTCTCTGTAGCAACTCTCGTTAATGACCATTATTAAGGCTGTAAGTAGATAACGTGGGGCGGCTGTCTGCAACTTCACCAGGTCAGCAGTGGGAGTTGGCAGTGACACGAACTGTACTGACGGCAACTGCTGTGAGGAATTAATGGGGATGTACTGTAGTTGTTTAAAAAAAACAAATGGAAAAGAGTACTGAGTTATATGTGCTGAAAACATTATGGATTCAGAAATCTCATTTAAAGCATCAACTAAACCTTCAATGTGTTTAGAAATCGTGATGTGACTTGTGGACTTTTGAAACTGGTTAATTACCCACGTCTCTCTCACCTTTATCACGGCGCACAACATCAGGTTTACTTTGTCTTCGCTGAAATGTTCTCTGCTCTCTCTTCCTCACACCCCTCCATTCCCACTGCCGTCCTTGTGCTCATTAAATGAAACCCAGTTATGTCAAGCTGCCGTGGCACGAAGTCTCCCAAGCCCTTTGTTCTTTCATCTTTTAGTGAATGATGCAATTGTTTAAACCAGTTCTGTCCTTATTAATGACTCAAATTGCAGTGTTGTTTGGGTCTCAAGGACAGTGTTTGAAACCCTCCTTTTGAACTTCCCAGACATGTTTGATTAAACCCTGCCACAGTGTCATTATTAGAAATCATGACTAGTAATGGTGGTAACATGATCGTATTGGCTGGAGAGGTAATATGAAAGGATGGGAATGGATTAAATTTAAAATGCATCATGAGCACACTCAGTGAAGGTCAAATTGAGAGATGAACAATAGCACCATATAAATATATATCTCATATAAATCCAAAGGCCAAGCAAAAGCATGATATGTCACATCCGTTCTGAGTGGGATGATTGCGTACAGTCAGTGGAAGGAGAAGGTAAATGCTCATAATATAGCTAGATGGAGAGGTATTCTTGCTGGCCAGAAATTAGAATACTGTTGTGAAAAAGCCATCCTCTTATCCACCAAATGATCTTGCTAGTCTGGTACTGGTCTGGTGTGGTAAACTTGCCCGGTCAGACCTCACTCAACCCTACTTCAGACCCAATCCGCCCACTCAACTGAGTTCTAGTTGACTGAAACTAATGACTAAGAGTTGACAATCACATCTAATACAAGCAAGCTCAAAAACCCCATTATCCATTGAGACACACTTGACCATCTCAAGTTAATATTGAAGCCCTTTCTTCCCCTAAATTAGTGGTTAACCCGCTAAAAATTGGCAAAAGACTTTCCCATTGTATACATGACTTTGCGGTAGATGAGTATGCCTTTTTGTTATGTATTCCAGTGTTTCACCTTTGATATCATGGAGACTCTGGAAAACAAGGTTAGTAAACAGTACAAAGCAGCATGGAGGCCTTTGACCAATTTTGTGCGATGTTCTTGGACAGAGATGGAGGGTATTTGTGACGGAGCGTCATTGCATTGCGCTGCAGAAGGAGCTACTTTGGCATGTCCATTCATGTGTGATGTTTCAATCACTGCCGATCAGAGCTAGAGCCAATAATACCTGTGACTGCTGCAGAGTCATTTGTCCAAGGAATAAATGCTGTTTTTGACCTTTTCCATAAAATACAAAAGCCAAATATTAGTGGGTGTTTGTGCTGTTTTGTGCAGTGGGGAAGGGTCTTGCGTCAAATGTGAAAATTCAGTGAGATAATTTGATGTGTTGCCCTAGAAGGAAAAAAATCACTTGTTTTAATAAGACATATTGTTTGAACTTAATGCTTGGCTAAGCCTCTTGTTAGTATTGATTACTGCAGTGGGCAATCTGAGGCACCCATCAGCGGTGTTCTAAGGGAAACCCATTGTTCTAAGCTACTGCAACAAATACATTTCAACATGAAATCCTCTTGAGGATTCTTCTTCTCTTTGGTGTATTGAGCCCACTGTCAGAATCTATAATAGGGCTGGGCAAATCCTCTCTGCTCCTAATTGTATGCCTCGGAGTACGATTAACGCAGGTCCTCTGGGTAAAGTGGTTATCTACGTATGGACTGATGAAGAAGAACAATAGAGTAGGAAAACCTTTTGAGGTGAACTATGCTGTAGAGGACAGTTATTCTTTTGCTTTGTTTCTAAGGGAGGTGATCAGCGACTAGGGAGGTTTACTGATGATTGAGGGATCATTTCTATGAATACACCAACAATTTACTGGAGCATTGCACTTGTATAACATTGTCAGACTCATAATGGATAGTTAAAAGAAAACTACCATAATTCATGCAGCAGAAACGAGGGATATTGTCTTTTTTCATTCCACATTTCCAGGATTACCCATAATGCCACCGAACCACCAACAGTTCAGTCACAGAGATTCAGGGGTGTTATGCTAGTAGTGATAAATGTAGCCTTGAGCTACTACTAGCCTCAAGCAGATGAGTAGCAAGCCACAGAGGTCTGGTGAATTCATATCTTTCTAACACAGCAACCCAAGATTTTTTTCCCATTTCTAAACTTGTAGTCTTCAATCTCAGTCGGCGCTAAATTAAGTATGTGCAGTAGTACTCCCCCAAGACCTGCAAACAGACCCTGATGTGTAAAATAGGAGGAGTTCTTTAAGAATGGGATCGAAAACAAATATATAAATCGGTAATGCACAAATCGGTGACCCTCGGACATCAGCTCCGTCGGTTCAGTCAATTCCATCCGTCATCTTTATGCCATACATTAGATATAATTGCTGTTTTTCATGTCAAGAACAACAGATGTCACTTCAGAATTATCCGGTTATACATGCCATCCTGTAATCCTAGGATAACCCTTCCGTATATTTGAACTGAACAGTCCACTGCTTTTTAAAGCTCATTTTTATACACCTTATGTTGGTGACTAAAACTCCTCTTTCTTTTTGTCTCTATCACCATAAAGTAATACCATCACAGACTCAGAGGTTTCCGAGGAGCTTTGATTAATCCACGTTCACTGATCCCAGCTTGTGTCTTCTGGTTTAGGTTTTTCATGTCTTTTAACCTCTTGAAGTCCCTTGTGATAAATTACTTTTCCTTCTTTAAGGCACTCACTCTTTAACTCCTCACTCACGACATCTTGGTTGTGAAGGTTTTCTTCAACTCCTCCTGTCCTTTCTCTTGCTCTCTGTGATTTTATTTATGTAATTAGATACACAGTGTGTGGGTGTAATAAAATTTACATGTGTACTTTCCTTTAATGGATGTACTTTTTGTTCTAGTGTGCCATTATGGAAACACCCTCACTGCCACTGTCTCTCAGGTCAAAAAGAGATATGTTTGATATGTGATTTTGCTGCTAAGTGCATTTTATTCTGACAGATGTGATATGCGCATAGTTTGTTACAACAACAGCCCAAATGGTAAGAGCTATTTATCGCCTCGCTCAGAAGACGAACGCCTCACCCAGCAGAGTAAAGTTCCTCTGTTTTGACTACAGCTTGAAGATTTTTGAGTCAAGCTGAGTTAAATTATGTGTTTGTATGTTTAAGGCTTCAGGTCTTTCAAGCAGCTCACTGCTTCAGAATAGAAAAACACTCCTCATGATTCATGCCTGTCTCCCTTGTTCTCTCTGACTAATGTGTCTAACCATCATCTGGTTTAATGGTTAATGAAGGCCAGTGTGTGTGTGTGCGTGCACATGTGTGATTTCAAACACATCGACATCCACACGTACTCTTTCAGTGACACATTTATGTTTTCTTCACCGCTCTTACACTGAAGATTGAAGTCTTGGAAATCCTTGCCTCTTGAATGTCTTTCACATCAATAATCTGTTCCCGTGCCCGTGACTGGCGCACACAGAGATGGATTCACAGTGTGATTTCACCAAATTGTTCTGGTGGCCTGTAAATATGCACCCTTGTCCAATACTTGAAGAGAATGATTTTAACCCAAAGTGAAAAGGAACACTAATAACAGATGCTGCAGCAGAATCTTTTTTTTTCTTCGGCCTTGGGTTTTGTCAAAAAAGGCCATGACCAGTGTTATTTGTTACTCTCTTGCTTAGTAACAGCTGTGATTATGTATTTGGACTACGCTTGCTGTGGTGGGCTACAATTATAAACTGTGTTCTCCGTACAGCAGCAGAAGCAGCAGTAGAGTCGCAGCACAGAGTAGCAGGAGTCAGATTTTACAAGACAATGACAGAGGATTTGGTGTGAGGATGAAAAGCGAAACCTCTATTTGGTAATGTTGCGGATTTAAACCCAGTGTTTAAAGGGAAACGGATAATGTTAATGAGGGAAATGGGGGTTAGTTACACTGCGAAGACGTTGGAGGTATGCAGCTTGTCGCTTGCAACTTTATCTAACAGCTCACTGTGGCTGCTCCTTGCTCCAGTGCTCCATTGCAAATGCCAGAAACGCCCGTTTTCTTGTTGTCTAAATGCAGTTTTCTCAAACTTGTTTTTTTTTCGATGGACAGTGATTTTAAATTGGATCGGCAAATTAGCTCTGTAGTGAAGTCCATCTTTTTTCAAATTAGACAGCTGGCTAAGGTGAAACCTTTCCTTGCACAACAGCACTTTGAAACAGTAATCCATGCCTTTATTACATCTCGGCTGGATTACTGTAATGCACTTTATTTTGGAGTCAGCCAGTCCTCCCTTGCACATCTCCAGTTGGTGCAAAACGCAGCTGCGTGCCTGTTAACTGGAGTACGTAAGAGGGAGCATATAACTCCCATCCTGGCCTCCCTCCACTGGCTGTACGTAAGAGGGAGCATATAACTCCCATCCTGGCCTCCCTCCACTGGCTGCCTGTGCACTTTAGAATTCATTTTAAGATTCTTTTATTAGTTTTTAAATCTTTAAATGGTCTGGCCCCACCTTACCTCTCTGAGCTTCTCCACCCCTACGCTCCTGCTCGGTGCCTCAGGTCAGCCGATCTGCTGCTCCTGGAGGTACCAAGGTCCAAACGGAAGCTCAGAGGGGACAGAGCTTTTTCCGTTGTGCTCCTAAATTGTGGAACGACCTACCCCTCCACATTAGACAAGCCTCCTCACTGTCCATTTTCAAAACTCGTCTAAAAACCCATTTTTATTCCTTGGCTTTCAACTCCGCATGAGACTCTGCTTCTGTTTTAGTGTTTTACGGTTTGTTTTATTTATTGTTTTATTGTTTTTAAATTGTTTTAAAAACAATAAACAATTATTTTAGTATTCATTTCCTGTTAATTGATTTATGTCCCTGTGTTGCTTTGTCTATTTATGTACATCACTTTGTTTCAGCTGTGGCTGTTTTAAAGGGTTATATAAATAAAGTTGAGTTGAGTTGAGTTTTAATGAATAGCCTCTTTTACACTGCCAGATTTTCCGCGAATGTTGGGCCGTTTGGCCAGCAAGCTGCGAGCATTTAGACACACAGAGCCAGATTGGCGAGTTGATCCGATGTGCCATATTGTCATATTGGCGGAACCCTTTTAGTTTAAACAGACCGAGGCAGCCTTCCGCAATGGGAGGGGCTGTTGAAGACGCCACATGTGCGACCCACTGGCGGTGGATAAACAGGAAACAGCGAGCAGCTAGTAGCAAGAGGGAAACGCAACCCTGACAGACACTGTAAAGATGAGCAACTNCCACTGGCGGTGGATAAACAGGAAACAGCTGATAGCAGGAATCAGCGAGCAGCTAGTAGCAAGAAGGAAACACAACCCTGACAGACACTGTAAAGATGAGCAACTGGGGAGACAAGGAATTGCGCGCCCTCATTGCGCGCCCTCCTTGTCCTCGCAAATGAAGAGGCCATTAACCGTCAGATGACGGGGATGGTGAAAAACGGGCCGACTTACGACAGAATCGCCGAATGACTGACCAGCCGCGGCTTCCCTCCCACGTCACTGTTAACGTGACACGCTGAGCTACACGTTTAGTTACTTGCTCACACCCCCCCATTGCCCTGAAAAAGGCGCATTCTGTATAAACAAAATTAGGTAGGCGGCATTTTGCCACACTCCCCGGTGCAAATTTGCACAATTCCTATCTAAAAAGGACTAATGATAGCAGTAGCGCTAATCTCACTGAAAAACATATTGCACCTGTGTCTTTCACCTGTTAATTGTTTATAATGTGAAGTTGCAGCAGAGGGAGATGTTCATTTGCATCGGCGAAAAAATAACATGGCGCTCTATAGATAGGCAAATATGTTTTCTTGTAAAATGTCTAGTGTGACTGGTAACTCCGGTGTTCTAACGTGATTATTACTCAAGTGAAAATTTCCTCACCGTGGAATCCCTAATTTTTACTTATAATATGGGGAATTAATTCCCCACTGAATGTTGTCCAGTAGCGATTGGGTTTGTTATTAGGCTGCTGCAGTTTATAGGAATGGCTTACTTCCTACAGAGAGAGCCAGGATCAAGGCTTTCACGTCCACAAGCATCTTCCCAAGCATCTTTGTGACACTTAATCACTTAGGGTAGAGTATCCCTGGCTGTAGCTTACCCTGGCAGCTGGCCTTACGCTAGAGTGAATTGTAGTTGTAGTTTCCAGGTGTATGCCCAGTAACAAAAGACAAGACAAAACCACACACACACTGACCAGTGGGATAATCCATGACCGAGATGAGTCTCCATTTTTCTGTCTTCCCAATACATTAAAGGAATTGAATGTGGGATTGACAGCCACCTGCTAGTTGGCTCCAGGCTCACAGCTGCCGGCTTTCCCAGAAACCCACTTCAAACAGAGCGAGCAGCTTGAGACTGATTGAAGCAATTTTCAGCCAGAGCAAAGTATTGCAGCTACTATGACATCGTAGCCTCTTCAGTGTCTGCTCCAAGAGAAGAAAAAAACCCACACACAAACGAGAGGATAGTGAGCTGATAGAGGACGAACCACGTTCACTGGAGATGTTGGTTTAATTCTCTGACCACCAGACAGTGAAGAGGTACTGTCATTCGGTGTTCTCCTTTTGTAGTCTAGGTTGCTGTCAGTCTTTCCTCTCTTGAGGAACTCTGTGACCTTCGCTCCTGTCACATGCTGACTGACAGCCACTATTGTACAGAAAGTCTTCAGCTAAAACTCAGGCTGTTTTTCAGAGGAACAGCAATCCGTTCCTCAAGCTCAATCAGGGTTCGATAGATTTCCTGAAAGTTGCTGTTGCTCATAGTATATCTGGTCAGCTTTTTCATGCTCCATCCGCCAGAGTTCGCTCGCTCACTGTATGTTAGGAAGAGGTGTTATAATGCACCTGGGAAATCATATTTCATCATTATCAAAGGGGTGTTTTTCATTTACTTCTTCATCAACCGTAACAATAGTCTTTTCTGACTTCTGTATGGATTTTGATCCAGTCTGCTCGCCGCGCATTGTGCAGATATCCAATGAAATAAGTAAATGAATTCCTTTGAGTCGTGCTGAAATGACACAGTCAAACAATACAAAAATAAAATGGATAAGGGGAAATGGAATTTCATCAGCCTTGTTATTAGTTTTAAATGTGCTTTGTTTGAATACCCTTAGATGACGCAGCAGAGTCCGATGAGTCCGTGGTGGACCGCAGCTATGTGAAGAAGAAGCTGGAGCATGGGTTGACACGCATCTGGCAGGTTGGAAAGAATACTGTACCCCATCTCTCCTTGCATAGTCGTAGCATGTCTCTTCCTCCCTCTGCCTCGTGTTTTTCTCCACAGTCATCCCACAATCTGCCATGTCTCTTCCTCTCTCAGCTCCTTGCTTTTCTTTTCATTTATTCTCCCAGATTTCTGTTCAGCTCAGAGTTGCTGAATCACGACTTCTCCTCCCTGATGAATCACCGTGTCCCTCTCATTTCTCTCCTCAGGACGTCCAGTTGAAAGTGAAGGCCTACATCCTGGGGACAGACATGTCCAACTTCAAATACGACGATTTCATAGTGGTACTTGATGTCATCAGCAGGTACGCCGCAGGGCCAGGGCAGTCAGCTCATCCTTGTTTTCCACTAATTGGTTTTCATTATCTCGCTGTCCCTGCCCCTTCCTCTGTCTTGCCCTTTTTCCTCTCTTTTTTTTCAGGTTGACTTACTCTTACATTTTTTCCCCTCAGACACTTAGCTCTCACTAACTGACTGAAAGGAAGAGGCATGTTTGTCAGTAGAATCCAGGATGTTACTGTATACGATTTCAAGCCCACCTGGAATTATCTGTATTCATTTGTAACATAATATTGAACTTTTCTGTAAAATCTAAATCCGCAGCCAAAAAGCTTTAAGTAAGTTTACATTCAGTGTTTGTTGATCTTATCTGTCTACCTATGTACGTTCTGTAGATGAGATCCTCTTTTTATGTCGCAGAACAGCTGTTTGCTCAGTCAGCTACCGAAAAATGTCACAAAAGGTTCCTTTAGATCGCTGACTTTAGCTGCAGACTTGTGAGGTCCTTCATCTTCAATACCGCTGCCACTGTAACGACACATTGTCTCGCCTTTTGAATGGCAAGTTGCAGTTACTAGAGCAAGTCTGTTTACATGGCGTCTCTATGCCCCTGCTGGCTCAGCTGTCAGTCAAACACGCACAGCAATCCTCCTCCAGAGAATTTGAAGCTAAAGATCATTTAGAAAATAGCTTTTACAGTTTGAGTGCAAAAAGGCATGGCTTTAAGGGTAATTTATGCAGAAGCACATGGGCACAGAGAGGAATTTGTGTTTTTTTTTTTTCCGATAAAACCTTAAAATGACTACTTATCACTTCACTCATATAGATAAAAATCTGGAAGTCTGTCAATAAAATCATTGCCTTAACCACAGTAGCCCTAACCTGCAGTAGTTACATCATGGTGCAGATGTGCACTCTAGATGAAGTCATTATCATTTGAGGTTTTAATAGGCAGCCATCAAATGCCTCATTTCCACTGCATGATTCGACTGGACTCTGTTCACTTTTGGTACCAGCTCCTTTTCTCTATTCCGTTTTCCACCACAGATAATAAGTAGCCTAGTACCCCTAGTATCTGGGTTGAGTAAACAACCCCCCCCCCCAATATTGGTTTAGCTCACGTGAAACCTCGACCAAGTGTTATAAATGGAAAACCAAAACAGACCGAGTCCAGTTGAGCAGAGCGGCTGTACCATGCAGTGGATGAAAAAAGAAGTCCATTTGTTCTCTTTACACCGGGTCTCCTCACTCATCAGATGCGCACCTGCGACAAATCCCTTTTCCCCTATCTCTTACCTTTCCTCTTTGCCTTCTCTCTTCTTCATCTTTGGTCTCTCTGTTATCATGTACTCCCTCATCCTTCAACCCTCTCTTCCAGGTTGATGCAGGTGGGCGAGGAGTTCTGCGGCAGTAAGTCAGAGGTCCTGCAGGAGTCTATCAAACGCCAGAGTGTCAACTACTTTAAAAACTATCACAGGTGAGATGTCTCCATTTCTGCTGGATCATTACCTGGATTGTGTGACAATTAGATGTACCTTCTGTTCATTCACTGAGCTGAAAGGAGTGATTGTGTGTGAACAATTAGACATAGAGTGCATAGATCTGATGCGCAGTCTTCAAGAAAGTCATTAAGACAAAAGCAGATGATACTGATTTCAGGACAGTGCGTGTCTTGACAAAAAAATGTACACACAATCACAACAATTGGCTGCGTCAGTCGCACCCTATTCCCGGCGTAACCTTCTTCGGAGCAGACGTGTAATTACACAGCAACACTCTCTGAGCTGGAAGCACATTTACCTCTTGATTATGTAACCCCCTGCCAACCACATGCATATGTATGATTTCACACAGACAGCGCCCCATCATCTGATGTGATTTGCATTGATCAGCACTGTGATTACCTGTCATGAACCATTGATAAGATTCTTTAATGTCACAATGCTAATAAACTTCATCCCTGTGACACATAATGGCAAAGGAGGGGGACACAGAGGCATGATGGGATACATCTGTAGGTTAGAGCTGATCTTAGTTGAAAATAGTAATTGGAATTGAAAAATGGATAGGTAGAGGTGACAGACCCAGGGAGAGAGAAGAGGAAGAGGAGGGGGACACCAGACAGCATTATGAAGGCACATCACCAACCGCAGCAGTGTGCACACATGCTCTCACATACTCACACATCCGCACCGCTGCCCAGGAGGCTTCCACCATGCATCATCTTTACATTAGGTTTGATTCATTTTCCAGCTGGGTGTCATTCCCAAAAGAGATTACCCATCAGTGAACTCTGACTGGCTGATGCCTGCGTTTGTCTGTCAGCTGCCTGCAGTCACACACTCAGTCATCGGGGTGGGTGTATTGTTGGCCCCTGCGGGTGCAAAGGACAGCGTGACATTGTCAGGGTTCAGACATGATTAATATCTACGAGCTGTGCCATTGGTTGTTTCTGCTTTCCTGCCTCATTTTCTCTGATTGATTGACATGTTTTCTTTAATTCTCAATGCGTTACATTTTAGGAAGTGTAGGGGAAAGATGCCAGTGTGTGCAAAATGAACCCGCTTCAAATGCAACTGATATCCCCTCTTTATTTCTTTGCCTCAAGGCTTCCATTTCTTTCACTTCTCATTCTTTCAACACCTTTAAGACAAGTCGCACGAGCCACTGCAGTGTTTGAAGTCAACACTGCTCTGACATTTCACACAGAAAGACCTGATATTGACCTTGCGGGTGACTGTCAGGGTGGCTGTGTTGAGCTGTGATGACAGTTAACATGAAAACATGTTACACACACACACACAAACAGAGAGTCTCGCACACCTCTTCCTTTTCACTATGTATCAGTGACCTTTGCTGGCTGTTTGATGTCTGTACATTCAGCCTGGACTCTCGGAACACATGTAAACAGACCCGAACACACTGCTGGCACAAGGTCAGCAGTGGACACGTCTGCTTCTTCTTGTGTCTTCTTCTACTTCTTTTTACTTTTTTTCTCCCTGCATGTTCCCTTATCTTCCTTCTCATCCCCTCAGGGCACGACTGGAAGAGCTGAGGATGTTTCTGGAAAATGAGACGTGGGAACTTTGCCCTGTTAAGTCCAACTTTAACATCGCCCAGCTCCATGTGAGTAGGAACCACATCGCCGAGGAGAGAAGGCGAAGCACTGACAGTAGCACTCATTTATTCTTCACTGTCACTCATTGCACCCCCGCCACTGTGAGATTTGCATAAGGATATGAAAGACGGGGGATCCTGCTCAGTGACTTCTGTGTGTACGTGTATGTGGGTGTGTGTGTGTGTGTGCAAGTGTGTCAGCCTGTGTATCAGCACGGGGGAGTACAGTTCACTGCACATCATACAAGACAGATGAAGATAAAATGGTTCCTTTTGATGTGTATTTTAGAGGATTTTATTTCCCACACTCATAACAGTTATGAAACTTAACATATCAGTGCCAAATAGATCATGTACAGCCGCAACCAAAATATTTATTTCGTGGATTTATTCCATAACCAGCTCAAAGGAAAGATCGCTGTGCTTGTAACGAGTTCAGCTCACTTCACCTAGAAGCAGAAATGATAAATGGAAAGAAAGAGATGTCGGAAAGATAAATGGAGTTAATTCAATTCCTTTTTTTTTTTTTTTTCATTTTCATGCATCTTGTTTTCCCCATCATGTCAGTTTTGCTTGGGCACATTTTGTAACAAACAGACTTCACAATAAAACCACCACCATCAGAACTGCATATGTTTACATTATTGTGTTGTAAACAGGCAGTGTGCTTTGAGCCTCATGCAGCAACATTCTCTTAAATTTCTTTTATATTTTCTCCTGATTTTCTGTTGACAGAACAAATTATCATTGCACTTAGATTCTTATCTTTTTAATGTTTGTCACATTTGGTTGATTATGTTCTGAATTGTTACAGTTGTACCCAAATTTTGCATTTCCTCACATCAGTTTTGGCACTTGCAGCTGTTTTTATCACTGAAGTTCTTCCACACCCGACAGATCATTGTTGACTCCACAACTATGATCCTTTTAAAATGATTTCAGGAGCACTTGGAGCATTTCCTGATTAATAAATAATACAGGAAGGCTTGTCATCTAATACCATCTATAGCCTAAGGAGAGCCCATTGTTGAAGGTCAATGACTTGAAGGGAACAAAATAATGCATGAAGAAGCAGGTTGCCGAGCAAGCAGGCAGTTTGCTTGCGTTCTTGCCTTTGAGCCAAGATATTTCCATAAGAACATGCACCTGTCACCTGACATGACCTGTTATGTCAACGGTTTATTTTCTATTTTCTACCACTGTTTTCAGCCTTATCACGATTGCTGATTTGCAAACGCAGCCATTAATGATCAGCATCATTTTATACTGTAGGCTTTTTGTAAGATAATAACACAGAGCAAATTCTGAAAAGCTCCAGTTTCTAGACCTCCGTTTCTTTTCCTTTGTGCCCCATTTGCTAACTTACAAACTTACATCCATCTCTTTTCTGTCTCTGTCTCATCTCCTCCAATCCAGGAGTTTAAGTTCATGGGCCAGTGTCGTTCTCCGTCCGTTTCCCCAAGCAGACAGGCAGCCTCTTCGACCAGCCCGGCTCAGGAGGAGCTGTCTCTGTTCCAGCAGTACCTTCAGGAGGGAAACCCCTTTGAGATGCACGCTGAGCACAAAGAGGAGGAGACAGAGGATGTGCTGGCATCTAATGGGGTAAGTGGCGACTGTGAAACACAGTGGTCGCCATGTTATATTGTCTTTCCACATGTGGACCGTGTGACATCATGTCTTATGATTCAATCTCATTACCTCCAGTGAGATACACCCACTTACATGAGTATGTATAATTAACAAGGCTACCTGTTGAGGTGCATCACCAAGCCAGTCGATAAAGAGCCGGGCTGATTAATTGGGACATAATCACTGTGGGTCATTAAGTTGTTTACAGCAGCTCTCAAGCTGTCATCACCAGAGCCATAACAAACTTTTATCAGCGGTGCAGGGCCAGCAGTGTAGAACGTGCAGTGATTATTGTAACACTCTGGCACATTGTCTGACTTGTGATATAAAAAGCAAATGAAATCCATGGGTAGATCCAGCAGCTGGGCAAATAATAGATTGAGAGTGGAGCTCTATGTATTTGTCATGTAGTTGTTTTCCTGTAAATGTGTGGGTCCTCATCCAACTGGATTCAACAACTTTCTGTGCAAAACTCCAGCCCTCCAATACTGGACACCTTTTTCTTTCTTAGAAAACATTTTATTCTTTTTCTTTCTTTCTTTTGTTAAATATAAATAGGCAGGACAATATTTAAAGCAAAGTTAAACTACTAGGCCACTTAAGTGCCAAATGCAGTTGACAGACGAGAATTCTTTGCTTTCTTTGAGAGCCTGTGTCGCTGTGCATCTGTCAGTGTGCTTTGTGCAAACTGCATCTTCAAACCCACAAAAACAGTCGAGCTTTGGACGGAGCAGGAGCCTCTTGTCTTGTCCAGCAGCTCAAAGCAAGCACTTCCGCTTTGCCTAGTGAATCTTAATCTGGAAACATAGTAGGCAATGCATGTATCAGTATGTTAAACAACAGCCCAACACACGCAACGAAATCAATAAACACTTATGTCAGGGCCCTCTTGTTTGTTGAGGGGAGTTTCTAGTCTGTTATCACACACACCAGCAGTGCCTCTCTGGTAGCTGCAGATTTCCAGTGAAGCGTAGAAATTGCTTCAGTAGACACTGATGGGCAGCCTCAGCACAAACACTGCCTGTCTTCATGGTCCTGGGTTGCTGCTAGCTGGACAGATTAGCTACCTGCTCCTCCTATGACTAGTATAAAGTCCAAAATAAGTTAGTTGTACCTTCAAGGTTTATGCTGCATTCGCTTGGACTGAGTCAGACGGTGGACATCGGACCAGATATCATTTTAGAGGATGAACGCATGGCGGTAAACTTAGGTGAAGCCAGCAGAGAATACCAGCAACTGTCCACCATCTGCCTGAATCAATGTGAACGCAGCATTATTTGTTGAACGAAACCTTACTTCAAGAAATTACACAGGTGCCCCGCCAACCTGACACGCCATGCACTTTTTTATATATTGATGTATTATCCTTCCAGGCTCAACATCAAAAGCAATATTGCACTGTCTAACATGTCAGGCTTACAGGAGCCCTAGCTCGGCTCGCTCTTAAGCTTGTAATCCTTTCTATATGGCTGTTGTGTTGCCTGAGCTTGCCGTTAAGGACAAAGAAAATATTGTCTTATTTCAGGGAAGCTTTAGCCAGACTCTCCTCTGGGAGGTGAATTAATTTTCTGCTTTTCCTCCTCAAGCCAGTCTTTTCATAGTTATGCACCCATTAGGACAAAACGACTGGGAGGTTGTACTTTCTCTTTAATAATTTATTTTAGATCATTTAATCACAGCCTTTTCACACAATTTGGTTTTACAGCGGTTTCTTCTTCAGTAGCCAGTTTTTATCTGATGACATGATTTCCCCATGGCATCATTTTTTCTTCACACTTCACACTTCCACAGCTAGTGATGTGTCAGCAAAGCTTCACAGCATGTTGTAACAGCGTTGTTTTCTACCCTTGTGCTCACTTCAGTTTGACTGCATTTCTTTTTTGACTGTTTTCCATTGACTTCCATCTGATCTTCCTCAATTCAAGTACGAGTCAGATGAGCTGGAGAAGAGTGTGTATCAAGATTACGACAGTGACAGTGATGTCCCCGAGGAGCTAAAGCAGGACTACGTTGATGAGCAGACGGGCGATGTCCCCCTCAAGAGGTCAGTTCCCAGTCAAATTGTTTTACGCAACAGCGTGTGTAGGGTTTTCCACGTTTATCTGGGTAGCATTTGCCGCAACATTTCATTTCACATGTCAGTTTTCTATATTTGGAGCTGGACTGCTCATTCGTAATGCTGTTGCAATAAATACAACGTTATTAAGGGCATCACACTCTCGGAGTAAAGACCGACTTTGGGCTTAGACCGAGCAGCAGAATGCCAAGTGCAGTTACAGTGAAATTTAACAGTTCATTAATTCATATATAGAAACAGTATGCTCCGTTTCTTAGAACAACAGTGTTCTCATTTTAGTGTTATCCATCGTTAATCCATGTTCCCTCGGAAACCGCGCTACCCACAGTCCAGCGTTGCATCTAACCTGTGTAATGGCAGTAACAGAAAGGTTGCTGTCGCTCACCTCTGCAGCACCTGCTCCTCTAATCTAATCCACCAGTCTGATCTGTCCAGCTCCGACTGATCCGACCACAAACTGACCGACTAAACAATTCTCCACCATGCGGCTCAAACTCAACAAACTGCTGCTGAAGGGGGAAAAAATAAGGTTCCACTTGCACTGTGTTCACGGGACCACAAAAACCACCAGGGGACGCAGATCACAAAAGGACACACACAAAAATAAGAAAGCTGACACCTCCTCGTCATGAACTAATTCTGTGGGAAACACTGAAACGGTACGCGGTATATCCAGGTGTCCATCCTTCTTCCCTGTGCTATTTTAAAGTAAATGAACATGTGCACGGAAAAATAAGTAACTCATGTTAATCACAGACACAAAACAAAATTACATGTCTTTCATCAAGGAAGTTCTACACACACTTTTTATGCATTTAGCAATGATAATTTTAGCTCCCCTCTGCCTAACCCTGCTAAGTAGGCAGAAAGCTCGTATAAAGCTTTTTTGTCTACACATGAAAAATTCTCTTTCTTCCCACCTCCTCCATCTTGATTGGTGACTATTGAAAGATCAGTCACTGCTTAACAAAAGCAGAGGCAATCATGCTCCTCTGCACCTTGTGTAAAATGATTCATTTTCATTTGAAAGAGAAAATCTGAATGCAATTTAGGGAAGTTTTGTATTTTTCTCATGTCATTATCAGCGAGTGTTGAAGTCATACTGTATGATTAATGCAAGCAATTACCGCTGTAGCATGTTATAACTGGAATTATTTATGACTTTATTGCTTTTGTTTGAGCATGACAGAGTTTTTTTTATTTTTTTATTTTTTTACCCTCCTCGTTCAGTTTATAATGTTTTCGTCATGTGTATGTGGTGGACTGAATGATTAAGAACCCAGGATTGTGTGCGTTTGTGCATATCTGAGAGCTGACATCAAATTTCACACCGGATTTGCACGGGAAACAAGACATACAATACTATTTATTATTCAGTAGCTCCTTATTACAGAAGCATTTTTCTAATAATCATTTCCTGTCATGTAATATACAATGACTTATTCATGGTATCGTGATGTTCGTGCTCAGCGTTGAGTCTTGTTATTTCACAGATGTGACATCGCCTGGTACTTTTTGCTTTAAATCTCACCGCGTTCAATTTCCTACTCCCTATGTGTATTAACCTGACATTAGCCTATAGTCACTAAAATTCTAATTTCCCATTCTTATAAGCAGGAATCACTAATTGTTAATTACTGAACGGGTCGCATGGTCACATCCAGAAATTAGACGGCCCATGTAATGATTGCTGGTTAATATGGCTCAATAGTCAGTGTCAGGGGTCTGGTACTCCAAGATCACCAGTTCAGAGACTTCACCACCGGGGTCCTCCTCTGTCCCCTGCATTGTGTAATGGGTTCTGATTTATCAATTACAAGACTCTGACCCCCGTGAAGGTTTTTGAACCTGGCCGATCGTTGCTGAGGATTAGTGATGTTAAGATATATTACTGAGTCTCACCTATTCTCATGATTCTGCCCTACTTTCTGTCTCACCCCCTCACGCCCTTCATGCTTCAGCGTGTCCCGGGAGACCATAAGAAGCAAGAAAAAGTCCGACTACAACCTTAACAAGACCAATGCACCGATCCTCACCAACACCACCCTCAACGTCATCCGGCTTGTCGGTGAGTCCCTCACACGCACACACACAGCACACACTCTAACTCTCCGTGAGAGCTTCCCAGCTGCAGTGGTCATCCTCTCCAGCCTGCTGAGGTTTCTATTTAGTCACTATTAAAGCCAGCAGCTCTTTGCAGTCGGTACGCTCAGGTCTCTGCCGCCACCTGTGTGACGTAGCTGCGCTAACAATCGTTACCCTTCAGCCTGAGCTCTGACCTTCCGTTTCCAAAGAGGTGTTCATACATCTTTGTGACGTGGATTTAAAGACATCTTGGCCTCTCCTTGGCAAATCGTGCCCTTCTCAGATGTGACCCTCTTGAAGTGATTTTCATCATGTGTGGAAAGGAATTAGACTTGGCAGTTATCTCTTCTGTGTGGTTCGTATGGCGTGAATAAATCTTCTGCTATATGAATTAATTTGATAACTCAGCTTGATACAGATCTGACATTATTCTTAAAAGGATACTTTGCAGATTGTTAACTAGCTTTGTCTCGTAACAGTGTGGCTAGTATGTGGAAAAGAAGTGCAATAAACTTTCTTTCAGTTTTATCAGCATCCATATGTCAGTGCTCATATCTCTGCTCAAATGTGTCATCCAGTAGACTTTAGCTATTGACTTAAAGCTTAAAGCTAGGACTGTTGCCTTAACTACAGCTTATACTTGAGCATTTTTGTATGCCACCACTGACACAAAGAGTGTGGAAGCGAATTGAGGGAGCGACACTCCCCCCTCTCTCTTTCTCTTACTTTCAAACTCAGACTAAACTCAGATCAAACTGTAAAACTAGGCAGTAGTGATCAAATATAAACCAAGATTCTGTCACTGTGTTGCCAATTTTTTTGCCTAAAATGTCTTCAGAAACATATTTTAGTGCACTATTTAGCTGTAATATGAGAATTTTTGAACAAGAAGTGTGTGCTATACAGTTTTAAACTGTAAAACTAGGCAGTGCTGATCAAATATGAACAAATATTCTGTGACTATGTAGCCATTTTTTGCCTAAAAGGTTTTTAGAAACATATTTTAGCTTAATGTTTGACTATAAGTGGAGATTATTTGTTACCAGCCAGCTGCCATGTTGTTTTCTGTGTTAAAATGGCCAAGCTCGCATTACGTCAACCACCAGTAGGAGTGTTTATTGGTGCAGTACGGCAGTGCATTCTGGTAGTTGTAGGTTTTCTACCTCTTGAGCAATAGTAAATTACACAGCCCTTTTCCTTTGTTTTCTCTGTTTATGTAGCACAAATTTCAAAAGTATTTTTGTCTTCTTTCTGCATAGAAAAGATTATCTTTCCAGCAGTGAACATTTAAAAAAAAAGAAAAAAGAAAAAAAATCTGGTCCCGCCAGGTGTTTTCATTTAGAGTGCCCATCTTCTTTTTACACTTCAGAGTTTGCTGCACATACAGTACAAAATACAATAATTGATTTCCTCTGTCTTTTCTACACAAAATTGGTGATACTGATTTAGAGCAAGTGGCAAACTGAGCTGAACCAAAGTTTGATCCCATGCAATCACTTCTAATTCAGTCTGTGCAGCTCTTTGACGGAGTTAGATTGCTCCCTGAGTTCTCGGTGCACAACTCAAGAGAAGGGGCGTGAAAAATGAGAGTGTGAGAGAAATAGCGCTGCCTCAGTGGCACAGCCAGCTAGATTGAGTTTATTTCTTCTTTCTTTTCCCTCCATTCATCAGTTCTGAGTCAATGGTAACCTTGTTACACCCCTGTACCTCTGTACTTGTTGCTTTTATTACCTCCCTGCTAAATTGAATCCTTGCCCTTGAGTGTATGCAAATGCAGCGTGTCCCTGCTCAAGTTCTTCCCCAAAGGATGAGGTTCCACTTTGATTAACTTCTCGTAATTTAACTCTTTTAATCTCCTGTAAAATGTATTTAAGAACAGAGGCATTTCATTTGTTGTCAGCTGATACAGGGTAAAAAAAAACTTTAAATAAAACCCAGTATGTGTGTCCAGAGCTGTACACCTAGAAATGCAACCAGCAGTACATAAAGCTTGTCCAACACACTTCTTGTAACTACTTATTTTCTGTCTCTATCTCTGCACAGGGAAGTATATGCAGATGATGAACATTCTGAAGCCCATCGCCTTCGATGTCATCCACTGTGTGTCACAGCTCTTTGACTACTACCTGTACGCTGTATACACATTCTTTGGACGCAATGACATGGTACAGTATTTTTTTAATCACTATGCTACTGTTTGATTAAACACTGTATATTTATGTTGAAGAGCAATGTAACTGTCTCCACTGTCAACATACATATGTGATATGATGTCATTCCCGTAACCGCTTAGCCTGTTGGGGTCGCTGGGGGCTGGAGCCTATCCCAGCTGACACTGGGTGAGAGGCAGGGTTCACCCTGGACAGTTCACCAGACTATCACAGGGCTGACACATAGAGACAGACAACCATTCACACTCACATTCACACCTACGGACAAGTTAGAGTCACCAATTAACCTGCATGTCTTTGGACTGTGGGAGGAAGCCGGAGTACCCAGAGAAAACCCACTCTGACACGGGGAGAACATGCAAACTCTGCACAGCAACATGCAAACTCCACCCAGCTCTCTCACCCTGGGTTTGAACCCTCTTGCTGTGAGGCGACAATGCTAACCACTGCACCACCGTGCCATGCTCGAGACCAACAAATGATAAAACCGGGGGTTTTTAATACATGTCTGACATTTCCAGCGATGTTTGTTGTGACGAAACAGGCCAAAACATGATTTTTCCGTAACCCTGAACAGGTGGTTTTTGTTCTTAGACCTACCACACGTTGACCACAGCATTGTCACAACATAAAATTGGGTAACACTTTACTTATGTACATTATGTACATGTCATAAACGTTTATGACTGCTGTCATCAAGTGTCATTCGGTGTTTGTAATGACAAGTTGACATTGTTTGGGTTGTCTTGATTATGACAACTTGGCATTAATCAAAGTGACATTACCAGAAGTTGTCTTTGTCATGACAAGTTGACATTAAATTTGTTTGGGATGTCCTTATTATGAGAGGTGCATTTCTTGTTAATGTCAAGTTGTCATGACACAGACAACTTCTGGTAATGTCGCTTAAATTAATGTCAAGGTGTCATAATCAAGACAACCCAAACAATGTCAACTTGTCATTACAAAAACCGAATGACACTTAATGACAGCAATCATAAAGTTTTATGACATGTACATAATGTTCATGACAGTGTCATGTCACCCTTATGTAGATACCTTCAAGTAAAGTGTTACATAAAATTGAAAATTAAAATGCAAAGAAACATAAAGTTTCAACATATCCACTACATATGAAACATATAAACTTAACACATGAAACATGGTTTGCGGAAACATACAGTGCCAGCATTTATTCTGGCAGTTGGGTTTTGACAAATTATTGTGGCACAAATGTGATGAAATTGTAACTTCACTGAAAGTTGACACACGCTGATGCTGAGAAATGAGACAGTGGCGTATTCTGTCGAGTCTACAAGTGTCAAGACGGTGCTCTAGTGGTTCAAGGTTTCAACAATCATCAGCAATATCACTGTTCATCATCCAGTATGACGTGCCCATCTCTCTCCCCTCATTTCCTGTAATCTCTCTACTGTCAACTTTTTTTGATGACGGTATAAAATGCTCTTGGGGACAGTTTTTTTATGTGTACCATCCATTACAGTGCTACTAATAATTAAGAAATGTAAGCTCCCACAAGTAATCAGGAGTTTAGTATTATTTTTTTTTTCCATTGAAATGCCTGCAGTTACATATAACTTCTGCTGTATCAGGGGTATGGAACTTTAAGAGAGTTGCCTGCATTCATTTCTAAAGATAGATTTTAGATTCTTTCACATTTATTAGATGATATACATTGAAATGAGGGGAGAAAAAAATGCTGCCTCGTCTTTTTTCATTGCTGTCTCTCTCAGCATAAATTTAAGTTGAACGTTAGGTTACGGTGTGGGAGCCCAGTTTCCCCTGCTCCATCTTAAGACTATCATGTCGTTTATACTGTGCTACACAAAGAAAGAAAACAGCATTTGTGTCAGTATCACCCTCGGGGAAGTGGTAATGATAGCAACAGAATGACTTCGTTCCCATTGAGGTGGGGGGATAAAGTGGATGAACGCTCCGTGGGGGCCGCTCTGCTGCACATTATTGACGTCTATGTGTGTGTGTGTTTGTCACGGGGAGATGAGGGAAGGGGACACGCTGGTTTGACAACTTGTCAAGAGGTCGCTTTTCTCATGTGTCTTAATCTGACCACTATAAGTTAATTGACAGAGTGTGAGTGTGTTTAATGCCTGTACTCATATTGCTCTTTCTCCTTATCACTGTCTACTCTCTTCTCCTCTTTACACATATACTATATGTCATATGCTCCTTCCCACCCTTCTGCTCCTTTCACATAGCATCACGTCTTTTATCCCTTCTGCTTTTTCCCTCTCACTGTTCCCAGGCCATTTATTATCTCTCTGTCTGCATCTCTCTCAAACTCTCACTTTCTTTTTCCTGTGTGGGTCTACTCCTCATTAAATGTAATATCGTGAACTGGCCCGTTTCATTAATAGTCTTACTCAAAGAGGCACCTACAGCAAAATGCTAATGCCCCTATGAATCTTTAAAAAGCTTGTGGAAATTGCTATGCACATATGCTGGTATTCTGACCTAGGCTATGCTCTCTTTACACCACTGGAATCAAGATGGAGCTGCTTAACTTCTCCAGTTGAAGAGTAATGGGTGACATTAATATTTAAAAGGGTAAATACCCCATTATCTGTGTGTATTGGTCCTGTCAGGTCAAGCTGCACTATTGACTCTTGTCACACACATGCTAAAGATGCACAAGAGAGGCAGAGTTACAATTAGGTATTTTAAAAAGTGATAATGTTTCCAACAAAAATATAAAAAGTTTGCCCCATTGGAATAACTTGGATGCTTCTCCTGGGTGTCTACTCCATGAAGAGACAGAAAAAAGACACAGTAAGAGAAAGAGAATATGACATAATGTGAATTGAAAGATGGAGGGAAGATAAAGAAAGAAGACTATGTACTGTGCAGATCTGTTTTGCAATATGATGGCAGAAAGAAAAAAGAGAGGCTGGATATTGAAACAGCGAAGTGGGAGAGATGTGTTGAGTCAGAGCTGCAGAAAGAGAGAGATCAGAACAGGAAAGTATCTGACACGTGAATAGATTGCATCTCTGAAAAATGAGCAATAATGCAAGAAATGGTTCTTTATCATTCGGGACTCCTGACTCCCACAGACAGTTCCTCACAATGCCTGATATTCATCTTGCATGCACATGTGCGAGCCGAAATGTTTACACCATCAGAGTCTCCTGTGACACAGAGCAAAATAAAATGCCAACCAACTCTCGCAATTGCTTCCTGTCTTCCTTCAGATAATTGTGACCCCGGCTGATAATATAATTTAAGATACTGGTATTTCACCGGCGGCCAGGTTAGCTTATAGTTGGATTCTTTGTTCAACAGAAGCATGCGAGAAAAATCTGGTTTCTTCAAAAATTCAACATGACACCAGGTGAGTAAATATACAAATGATTATCTTTGAGGGTGAAGTATTCCTTTAAGACTGAAAGGCTTATAATAAAAACTTCTGAGGTTTTAAAGACGGGGGCACTTAGAAAGCAAGGAGGACCTAATGAAAGCTGTGGTGGACTTGCTTTATGGGACTAAAAGTCAAGAAGTCAGGACATCTCGACCTCTGCTGCTTCAATTTTGACCTCTTTTTTTCAATCTCCCTTTTTTAAAGTCCAATTTTAGGGGAAGTGTAACACTAAGAGCACTATTTTAATGACACAGCCCTCATCCCAAAGGAGCTAAATGGCCTTGCATTTGAAGGGGAAATTGTAACTCCAACTATAAGCTAACCTGGCCGCTGGTGAAATACCAGTATCTTAAATTATAGTCTTCAGCCGGGGTCAATTATCTGAAGGAAGACAGGAAGCAATTGCAAGAGTTGGTTGGCATTTTATTTTGCTCTGCGTCACAGGAGACTCTGATGGTGTAAACACTTCGGTTCGCACATGTGCATGCAAAATGATTATACTAGGCTATACTGTATTTGTGTACCATAGAGGATCATCAACGCAACAAAAGTAGACTACTGGTTGAGATACAAGTGTCATAGAGAGGAGAGAATGAAACACCATAACCTCCTGTTATTAACTCTGGGGTCCGGGTTGTGTGGGGAGCTTTCCACGGTGCTGAGCGGCTCCCGGCGGGCGTATTTCTGCCTTGATGGTGCGCCGCAACTGGCTCTGGGTCAGCTGGGAAAGGCTTGAGGCAGAGCAGGCTCACGGCTTATGTGTTGGCCACTTTCTTTTTCATTTTAACCCACACCATGATCTTTTCCTAACCCTAACCAAGTGGTTTTTGTGCCTAAACCTAACCAGACCTTAACCACAGGGCATCATGATGATTTCGGAACAACAGGACTTCGGAACAATGGGTTTAATATGGTCGTAACAATGGGATGTCGGACCAATGGGCTGTCGGACCAATGGGCAGACCCCCTCTGATGGGGAACCGAACTGAAAGTGAAACTTGTTGCTGCTCTCTTCAAAGCCAGACTCCATTGACAAAAACAGTCATTTTACCTCGCTGAACACGGGAGCTGCTGGTCTACTGCTGCCTTGATTGGCAGTTTTGTGTGTGTCTGTGTTATTGTGTGATTTTGCTGAATCTGAATGAACCCTTTAAAACACCAAAGTAACACACACTAGCTAACTGATCGAGGCAGTGGTACATCAGCAGCTCGTTTGTTCAGTGACATTAAATTACTGTTTTTGTCAATGGAGTCTGGCTTTGAAGAGAGCAAAGTTTGACCTTCAGTTCAGTTCCCCATTGGAAAGGGCTGTCTTTTTAGAGGTACTGAGCATACCACTGGAGAAATGAGACCAGTGCTGTGTCTGAAATCACATACTTCCGTTAGTACACTTCCATGTAGTATACTATGTGCATTATGTACTTATTGGGGTAGTGCGTGAATTTCAACAGGGTAATGTTGTCTCAAACCAAACCGACCGCAAATTAGCTAGTTGGCAAACTAGCATTAGCATTCGCGTTATCGTTTGCTTGTACCAAATCATTACAGATGGCTAAATTAACCCAATTAACATACTGCTGGCTTATACCCGGCAACAGTATAGTGGTGCTTAGTGCAAAAAACACATGTATTTGTACGATGCAGCGACGGTAATGGTCGCACAGTCCTCGGCCATTTCCAGTTTGAAAAGTGGTCCCTCCACTTCTCCTACGTAGCCAAGATGGTGATCATTGAGGGCGAGAAGTGTCCATAGTTCCACACTCAACTTCTTGACCGTTTTGAGTGCACCATGCGGGTACTCATAGTGCACTGCATTTTTCCATACTTCCCAGTGTGAATGCACTCATGCACTCAAAATATTAAGTGTAAGTACAGAAGTACAAGATTTGAGACACAGCAAGAATTTTCTTTGAGTTTGGATTCTTCGTTCATTGTAGGCATGCAAGAAAAACAATGTTTTCTTCACAAACTCAGCATAACACAGGGTGAGTAATTCATATACAAATGATGATTTCGAAGATGAAGTATTCCTTTAAGCCCACTGATGACATCATCAAGGTTATCTCTGATGACATTGGGTTTTTTTTTGTCTTCTTTCAAGCCTTGGAAAGCTTCTTTCGGGGACACAGAAGACATTATAGAACTGTTTTCACAGGCTGTGTAGCACTAATGGTGATACAGAAACTGAACCTCTCAAGGACGTTTTCAAACATCACCACGCTTTGTATCACATCTGAGAGATGTAAAAAGGACGATGTTGAACTGGAAGCATGTTTCAGTTCAAGGACAAGTGCAAGATAATGCGGGAACACAAAGTAGACAGCCACTATGTATCCTGGAAACAAGGTTCAACAGCGATTGGATATTTATGCGACAGCATAGTTTTTGATGTGTAGAATAATTCCACCCATTACTTTCATTACTAATTGTTTTTTGTTTTGTGTTTTGTATTTTTTTAATTTGAGATTTTGCTTTTTCCTCTCTGCTGTCCATTCATTGCCCAAAGCCCGTCCCAAGCCCGTCTTTGCCAGCTCATGGCGGTAGGGACGCAGGCACTGCCAGGGTGGTGGGCCCTGCTTGCTTGGTAAGAGTAGATCTCTGGAAGCATTATGACTCATACACAAGGTTTTTCCCTGCCTTGTGAGTGCAAAACACTAGTCAACACTTGTGGTGTGGTTGATTTGAAGCCCTTAAGGTGTGCGTGATTTGCTTTCTCAAGTGACATCGAAAACATCTGAAATGGATTTCAGAGGCTTTTAGATGTTGTGTTTGCTGTGCTATCTCCCTCACCACGCTCCTCTTTTACCTCTCGTCTGTCATCCACTGTAGCTGGTGTGATTGTCTGAGTTTGATGTCTGTTCCTCCCCGTTACTCCTCCCTCTTTCGGATAGGACTCGACTAGAAGCAGAAAGTAAAAATTCTCTTGTCTCCGACTACGTGAGATGAAAGCAGATGTTGCGGTGTGTATGTGTGTGCGTGCTTTCACACTCTGCTGAAGTGTGTGTTCTTATAAAGGAGCGTGTTTTTTGCACGGTGCCGACACTAACTGTGTGTGTATATGTGTGTGTGTGTATTCTACAGTATGAGTCATCGGGTCTGGGCCTTATCAGCAGCAGACTGAGAACCACACTGAACCGGATCCAGGAGAGCCTCATTGATGTGGTGAGACTGTAACTCTCCCTTCCTCTGCTCCCTGTCTCACTTTCTCTTGTACTGATTCTCTCTCTCTCTTACCATCCCTCGTTACCTCATCGCCTGTCTCATTTTGTGACACAAACATGCTCTCCTCTCCCTTTTCCTTATGTGCCTCTCTCCTCTTTATGCCTCCACCTGCATTTTTTTGCCCATCCACTCTATCCACCCTGAGCACACGTCTGATCCCACAGCCCGTATCGCCACAAAATGCATTATGGGTCATCATTATCTGGCCAGTGGTCACTCACACGTACGCACACCCCTCTGTGTAAGTGGACACACCAGGGTGAATGCGTGTGTTATTCCATTAGGGTTTTCAATCACTGCTCCCCTCTGTAAAACTACATAGTGACAATTAGTCTGGTGCGGTCCACTCGCTACACTTCTGTCTGATAGTGTGTCCTTCTGCAGTCTGTCTCCTCTGATACACGATGAAGCGGGTGCCATCTCTCAATTCTGCCTTTTATTAGTCTCCATATCAGACAGACGTGTTGGCCTGTGTTCACAGAAGCCACACTTGGACTTAAGTTTTGCCCTAATATGCAATACCATTGAAGTTTTGCACCCCTGCAGGGGAAAATAGCATTGTGTTGATGTGTTGGCGTAGTCTCTCTTTGTTTTTAGTGAGAAAAAACAACCAGATGCGTCCCCTGAGTCTAATTATGATAGAAGTGTGAGTGAATGGCTCACTGAACTCATGTTTTCGTCATCCTGCCATGATTTCAAATCTGGATACTCGTTTTTATGTATTTACAAATGTAATCGGTTATTTACACATGTTGGTTATGTACATTACTATTCAGAGGTGCCAAGTTCAGAGGCTCTGGAAACCAGACATTAACTCAGCATTTAATTTAGCTCAGAGTTGCTGTGTCAGAAAAGAAAGAGGCCATAATTGCTTATGCATATTGTAATTGGATTTTTTTTAATCATATGTCACAATATGTGACTCACAATCTGTTCTGAAAATGAAGAAGAAAATATATTCTTTTCCCATAGTACATCCTGTTTTTCATTTTCTAAAACCCTGTGGGGCTTTCTTAGGGTGTCTGCATGTCCTTAAAATGTCTTAAATTCTGTAAATATTAGGCCCTAAAGCCATTAAATAGTCTTACATTTGAATTTCTGAGGTCTTAATTGCCACAAACCTTTTAAGCAGATGCTATTTGCACCCAGGTGTGTATTCCTGGGCATCCTAGCTTGCAGCATCGAAATATGACGTTAAAGGTATAATATGTAGTTTTTCCACATAAAAATGTCTAAAAACGACTAAACCAATATTATATATTTTGTTAAGAAATGTAATGTTTCCAACAATTTTTCAAACCCGGATAAATATGAAATATTAATAAAAGTTACGGACTGTGTCATTAGGTCGCATATCAATGGCGACGTAACTCCAGTTACCATAGCCATTAAATGAAGGAGAAAAAGAAGAAGCAGACCGGATGAGACGTCAGAGAATGAACGTTACTGTTGCTAGGCTAAGCTATCTCGTCATGGATCATGATTATGCATTGACGGTTGCTGCACCTTCTGACAACGAAGCTGTCCCGGTAAACAAGCCGGTAAAACGGAAACATATGGGTCAACCAAGCGATCCCAGAAGAATTTGGGATAAGAAGAGAGCTAAACCAAGGATAAATATTGGTGTGGCCTTTCCGAGATGGAGAGAGCTTCGTGAAAATCTAGGACTACAATTTGACGCCAACCTCGCGTGTGTTCTACTAGACAGGTAAGCAAACATCTGGCTGATGTTATCGAAATATTAATCATTTCCATCAGTGTACTGCAAGCACTGCTGCCCGCCGGGGCACCAGCGCTCCGGCCAGCGGCCGGCAAGAAACGTTACTATTGATAGTTAGATCAGAGTTTGACAATCCGGTGTAGGTACCAGATCGGCTTGGGCTGCTACACCGGCCGACGGACCCCATTTGCATAAGGTGAATATAACTTCAGTAATATACCTCGTCCATGAGGTATATTGCTGAAGCTCGCTCTGCCAAAAAAACTGCCACAGTCGGTTTCGGTTTCACGGAGTGAGGAACGTCAGATCTGTATCTGTTATATGACTACAACTCCCATGATCCCACGCTACTTCGTGACATCATCAAACTCCGTCTTCTGTTATTATTTTGGTTTGAGACCCCTAGCAGCAGAAAATTACATATTGCACGTTTCATGCAAACCGGTCTATTCAGCTATTCTGCTAAAGTTTATGTGCACAATGTGCATTCAATTCCTGTGCCTAACCCATTCACCCACCATGTCTTGCTTCCTTCAGAGATTGTGTCGCTCTATACACCACGTCACCTGACTTACCGGCAGTACATTTGTGACTTTTTCCTCGTCAATTTACCACTGAAATGTCAGAGAATATCTGAATTGGCACTAGCGGAGGGAGCTCGGAGTAGAGCCGCTGCTCCTTCGCATTGAAAGGGATCAATTGAGGTGGTTCGGGCATCTGCCTAGGATGCCTCCTGGGCGCCTCCCGCTGGAGGTGTCCCAGGCACGTCCCACTGGTAGGAGGCCCCGGGGCAGACCCAGAACACACTGGAGGGATTACATATCTCGTCTGGCTTGGGAACACCTTGGGGTCCCCCAGGAGGAGCTGGAAAGCGTTGCTGAGGAGAAGGATGTCTGGGGTGCTTTGCTTGGCCTGCTGCCCCCCCAACCTGGCTCCGGATAAGCGGATGAAAATGGATGGATGGATGGATGGATGGATGGATGGATGGCCCTAACCATGACCTCTTTGCCCTAATCCTATCCTCTTCCAACCTTGACATGTCAAAGTGACGAGTACCAGCAAATCACAGCACACAGTGGGATCTGTAATAACACGTTTAAGGATTTATGTAAATAGCCGAAGAATGCAGTGTGTCTTATCACCCAGCTACACATAGACACTTTATGTAATATAATTTATACATTTTTTAATTTTCCTTTTGTTGAACTGATTTAAGCTTTCTGCATGAAACCCACATTTCTGTCATAAACCTTCCACTGAACTTTGTTTGTTTAGTTTATATTTATACTTACCTGTTGGCAAAATGTAGATTAAACTTACTCACTTTAATAACCATATTATTGTCATAACCATATTCCTAAACCTGTGCTCAGGACATGAGGACCTTGACACGTACAAAAAACAAAGATGATTGGTCAAGAAATCCGTCTCAAATTTTGGTAAAAATGTGTTTTTAAAAGGTCTTAAAAAGTATTTAATTTAAGTGTCACATACCTGTAGACACTCGCTCAAATTCTGCAGGGCAATATTTTAAATGTGCCATTTAGTGTTTTTCTTTTTGATTCTGAAACATTATTGAAACACAGAGAAAACAGCTGGCAGCAACTCCATCACTGATTTGGACCGTTATTAGTCGTCAGGTGTCTGTCAACACCAATAGCAATCTAATAAGAAGCTGCCATGGCAACCATCATCACCGATCTCATCTTTAATGTATATCCCATCAGAATGTGAAGTGAGGTGAACAGAGTGAATTGTTTTCCAACCAGCATCACTTTTGCATGCAGATATAATCAGCAGTTTTCCACAGTAGAAAGCACACAGCATCCAAAGCACCTTTTTTTTTTTTTATTGAAACAAAATATTTATTTGACAGTGCAAAATAATGGCATTTCGCTGTGATTGCAATGCTGGCTACTTTGCTGTGATGTTTATAGCTTAGAAATTCAGGGTTAGACTGAGGACGGGGGGAGGGGGACTAAAGCAAAGTAAAGCAGGACGACAGAGGGAAGAACAGAAATAAAAGTTAGAAAAGAATGATGAGGTATCAAAACTTTAAATTGCAGCGAGCAGTATACATACCGCAGTAACATGTTTTCTTCCCTCGGGTGGCACTACAGCGACTATTTAAACCCCAGTTATTTTCTGGCTAAATCGTGAGCCATTTCCAAATGTCAGACAAGCGCGGGGCTCAGCTGTGGAGAGCATGTTTATCCCCTGAGCTGATCAAATGAGCACAGACGGACAAATGGACAGACTGGGTGCAGAAAGAGAACGGAGACATTTGGGCTTTTAAGTGAGCTCTCTTAAGAGACAAAACGATGTTAAACCTTTAACGCCTGCATGCACACACGCATTTCAGATGAGCATAATCATATCACTTTGTGGCCATCACAGGCTGTGTGATATTAGTTCTATTTAAAACCACTTCAGAGGCAGGACACTGACTCGGGCTTTGCAATTACATCCATCCACTCTCTAATGTTTTGGCAAATGCTTTTAGTCTGTCCTTTCTCACATGCAAAACTATTTTAGCTCATCTCGATAAATCATTCAATGTTGGAAAAATGCCCTATTTTCCAAACTTACACAACGCTCCCTATTTTTTCCTCTTTTTTCATCTCTGTCTCGCTCCTTCTCTGCTCATCTGTCTTTCACATCATGATCCGCTCAAATAAATCTCACAGACACACACTTCGAAAAGCATTCTCATTTCCACAGCTGATGTATACTGTCATTTATAACAATTTACATCCAGTTTCCATATGGATTATAAATCCCCTCTTTTTTTAATATAGGTGATTTCACTCCAAAGTGAGAATGTATTCATGTAGAGTACACAGACGCACCCCCCCCTGCATACAAATACACACACCCACACACTCCAGAGACTGCAGCAGGGTAGACCTCATTTGTAAACAGATTATAAAGTTAATTGCACACTGCATTTCAATCGAGCAGCCGAAACCCTTGCGGTTTTGTTCCCCTGGTTTGCCGTCGCAACTGTTTGATTCCAAAACCAATGTGCTGGTAATGACTCCGAGTCCCATATGGACGACAGCGAGATTCCTTCTCATCTCGTCTCAGGTACCAAGTGGCTTCAGCTTAAATTGGGAGCTCCATGGGGAAAAGTAAAAGATCATCCCCTCGTTTATGCTCTCTTTCTCTCTGCCTCCGCTGTTCTTGATTACCTCTGCGAAACCCCGACGCTTCTCTGGGTTTGACGGTTTTCATTTTGAGTTTGCTCCCTTTTGACTTTGAATATTTCATTGAGAGTGTTCGAAAGGTTGTGAGGTTATGGAGGAACTTCTAAGAGTTGCAGAGACGTAATTGCCTTTTTCACACATTCGTGTTCCACCAAACACCTGTTACGTAATGTTTAATCATTCGCACTGTCATCCGCACCAGTCTCCAGTTGGAATGTGTCATCTTTACTTGAACTTGAAGCTCCGAACTGAATTGTTTTACTTGAAAGGAATCAGCTGTCGCATAAAATAATGGTTAATCTTTGCTGGAAGAAAAAATTCAACTCCTTTGGTAATATGCTGGGGGCAGGTTAGATGACAGTGACGTATCAGAATGGTGCCATGAACCCCATCTGCGGCCATATTGCTGCTGCCAGGAAGTTCAGCTGTGGCAGCTGTTAAGAGCCGTTGCTGAAGGCAACATTGTGAAGAGAGCTGACGCAGGCTAGCATTTGCAATGAAGGCCACCTCAGGTTCATTGTACTTTCACTGCTCTCAATACTCAAACCACCAGTATTTACCGTTTTAATCAGTTGCTCCATTTTCTCACTTTTTCCCTCTCTCTCATTTCTTGATTTTCCTCCTTTCACTTTCAGCTGTTTGTCCTGTCGCCTCCTCGTCAGCAGATGTGTGCCAGTGATTACATGCCTCTCAACTCTCAGCAAAAACAACTGCTTGCATCATTCCTCCTAGTTTATTGGTTCTTTTGATTGAATCCACAATGGCCTGTTAGCATGTGTATTTATTTCATGTTCACCATCAGTCCGGGCGTGAAGATAAGATCAAAAGTTGGAAATTGTGTTTTTTTTGTCTGTTTAATTTGAGTATACTATTGCTGAAGTCAACCCACAATGTGTGATGAGTTGATTTGATGTGTGTTTGCGGTGTGCACACATCCGCTTCTGGGTACTCTGCATAGCGGAGAGTGGGACTCTTCAGGCTTTTTCATGCCTGGCACTGAAACAGGAATTAGACGACGGGTAATTTCTGTGTTGGCAGCAGTCATCTGGCACTGAGGGCTCTTGCAGTGATGCACACAAAACACACACACACAGACAGACAAGACACCACATATATTCAGAGATAATGGGAACTTTGACGGACAGATTAACGCCTCAACAGGTCTGTTGTCCGACTGTAGGTCACTACATCGAGCCCTCACGCTCCATCACACTTATTACGCTCTTTTCCTGTTAGCAGCAGAGTGATAATCCCTTAGCATGTGTTGTGGTTGTGGTTCGCTACACTGGCTTGGCACGGCAAATGCATACAGGCACGCTGCCTCTCATGAGAGGCACTGGCTAATGTCTCACACACACACACACACACTGCACACTGAACCCAGCCATTAGTTCCGCGTCTCAAGAGGGCACATCACTGTCCAGACTGTCCTCTTTGCCGTGGCCTGTTGTCTCTCTGTGTGAATGGTGCAAGACTCCAGAGGGGATTGCCATTTGACAGGGATTATAGATCATAATTAAGCTCCATGGTGAAACTATTTATACTGTCGTTGTCAGGATATCACAAGTATTGACATTTCGTTGTGGTTTCAGTGGAACGCACAAACACACTTTATTGATAGGCCCAGCTGTAGGTCATGCTCCTCAGCTGTGATGAGGAGACAGTCAATCCCCCTGGTTACAGTAGCTCAGCTTCCTGTCTCACCTCTCCCAGTGTGACAGACATGGTGATAAGCAGAAATATGCACTTAAATACAAATCCTTTCATTAGTATTCTGCATTCTTTATACACTTCGTTTTGGTTCATTCATGTTCTGAAAGGAAAAGTTCACTCCAAAATCAAAAAAATACATTTTTTGTCTTACCTCTTACAGGCCATAGAGATGCCTGCCTTCTCTTGAATATAATGGATAGGAGTGACCCTGACAGTCAAGGATTTAAATCTCAGTAGACTAAGATTCTTCAAGTCAAGCACTTTTTTTTTTTTTTTTTGGCAGTTTGGGTTCACTGAGTGTTTAGTGTACTTTTGAGAACATTTTGGTCCCTTGAAGTAGCTGCAGAGGCAGGGCTGCCTTCCACTTGGTGAAGATGTTGACAGGTACAGGCAGCTGTGGACCCAGGCCCATTCTGATCTGGGCCCACAGTCTCTGGGTATGAGTGAGATGGAGACAGCTGCCCAGAGGAAGAAAGGCCAGGTTTGCCCGGTCAGGCTCTAAAAAAGCATTATCTCCTGCTTTCTGTATAAAAGTGGTGGTTTTACAGCTCACAGCAGCTTAATATGATGTAGTCTCTGGCTTTTGTTTTTTTTGTCGGCAAAAAATGTTTCACATTTCCATCCGACGTAGCACACATTCGCTCAGAGGGCTAACTTGGCTGGAGCCTATTCCAGCTGACATTAGGCGAGATGCAGGGTACATTCTGGACAGGTCGCCAGTATATATATATCACAGGGCCAACACATAGAGACAGACACTCAAATTCACACCTATGGACAATTTAGAGACCCCAACCTGCATATCTTTGGACTGTGGGAAGAAACCGGAGTACCCGGAGAAAGTCCACGCTGACATGGGGAGATCGTGTAAACTCTGCACAGAAGGGCTCCCTCCTGGGATTGAACCAGGAACCCTCTTGCTGAGGGGCGACAGTGCTAACCACTACGCCACCGTGCTACCCCCTAACATGGCTTTTTAACTACATTATGTGAAATGATTTATGTGAAATCACTGTCACCCTGAATGTCCTGCAGAACACCGTTGAAAAAGCAGTTTAATCTGCTGCTGCTTAATTGCTAAATATTATAATTTGTTTTGACCAGCCAAATTTGATTCGACTGACAAAATTGTGAGTTGGATACGGCCCTAGTAACGGAACTAGATGGAACTTGGTTTGTGATGCTCTAAAGGCCAAACGAATACAATTGGAAAACTCAACAGTGATGTCACTGTCCTAAAATCATGACCCAGTTACTCAAGATAATTTGGAGTTTCATAGAGGAACTATTTTTCTTTGTACCTAACCAGACCTGCCAACTGTACCACCACACAGAAGGAAGAGTGCATCTACTCATGAACGAGAGGCTTGTGCTCATGACAGCATAAGATGTAAACATTAATGGTGTCTTTCACAGCTGAGCTGTAACATTAGATAGCTTAGTGTTGCTAGGTGAGCTAGCAGTAGATGCTGCATCCTTCTGTATGGAGATACAGGCATCTGTACAGACATCTCTACACTCAGCAACTCACACCAATACAATCTTAATTGATAAATAACACCACAGGCGAGAGGAAAATTATGTAATTTCTGATTTTAGGGTGAAGTGTCCCTTCAAGTCGAGTATTTTAAGTGAGTTAATTTCTTATTGTATCATGGCTGTTGTCATCTCAGCGCAGGTGAGCAGACCAGCAGGTACGGGGGAAAGGAGTTGCCAGGCTTAGAGATGCCTGGTGGTATCGCGCAAAATGAATGAAAGCCCTGATTCCATTTGACATTCATCTAATGAGAACCAAAATTCTAGTATTAGAGTGACAAAGAGGTGCAATAGGATTCACTTGACAGTAATTGCCTGGCAGGCAGTCCACTCGAGTTGCCCATAAATCTCTATGGAATGGATTGGAGAGTAGTAAGCAGTCGATCATGATAGAGTGAGACACTTCAATTGAGAGATCACTTTTCAACTCCTCCACCTTCATAACAAGGCCGATTAGAGAATTATCAAGTTCGAAGAGTTTAACAAACCTTTCAAATCAAGGGTGTTTGTTTTTATTAACATTTGGAAATTGTATTGCTTTTTAAGGTTTTACGTGCAAACGCTAGTTTTCGAAAGGCCACAATTCTTAGGGTCAGAGCTCCCTTGAAAGGTGCAGGAGTCAGATTTGCTTTAGGCTCCACCTAAGGCTTTCACTGTATTGATCAGCAAATTTATTTCAGCTCCAGATGTATACTGATGCTTGAATGTGAGGTTTAAGACACTGATTTGAATAGCCTGATATGTGTTCCTACAGTATAGGACAGGATTGCTTAAACGCTGTGAAACTTATTGAGAAAATATATTTTCAGGGCCTTAAAGTATTTCATTGTATCGGCATATCTTTTCTTAGGCCAGCTGCGTACGTTAAGGACCATTTCTAATCCGCCCCTCTCAGGTGTATATAACTTACTTCACACAGTTCAAATGATGGATCCAGCAGACTTGATACTGAGAGGGGAGCTCCCGTCTCTCCTCAGGTGTTGACTGCTGCTGACTGATAGGGCCTCCCAAACGCACCTCAAAAGTACCTCAGGCTGTTGCTCAAAATTGAGCTGCTCACAACAAATCACCCAGTGGACGTGCAGGGAAAACCCAATAAGAAAATAGATGCTCCAGCAGAGGTGGGCCTGACTCAGCGCTTTGGAAAAACAGAGAGTCTGTCAGAGCCAAGATAAACCCATGGCCCCACACTGCAGACTCTGGCTACTTTAGTGTAATGACGGAGTGTTATAGTTTGGTTCCCCGTTGCACTTGCAGTATCTTTGTATGGGAAATGCTAAAACTGAACTTTTAGGTGTTTTTTTGTTCAACAGAGTTTGTTAAGTTGGAAAGTATAGCCTGTATTCATTTCAAAATACGCTACAGAGGTTTGTTTGTTTTCTTCTCTTGTAGACCTGAAATCCTGCACTCTTCATTCTGATCAATTCAGAGCTTTAGTGCCACTTTCTCCCTAAGGCATTGTGGGAAGGAGATTTCATGTCCCGTATGAATACCATGTAGCATAGGACAATCTTATTACACTTGAGTCCTACAACACACAATTAAAGTACATACATATTCACACACACATACTTCTGTTTTAACTTTCTGTCCTCATTAGGAATCATCTTCTGCTGGCTAAATATCTCAGCCTCTCGTCTTTGATCTGTTGGATGATAAAACAGCAGAGATAGATAGACATCAAGCGAGTGCTATATCCCTGTTTTTATTCAAAGCTTTGCTCTTATCTGTTTTCAAATCCCTCCCTGGACGTTCATTTTTATGTGTTTTCTTTTCATTGGGAATTCCAGGGCTTAATTTCTAATCATTACACAGGGGTGGGTAAGCTCCCTGGCTTTGATGCTTGATGTCTTCATTCTTAACAGTGCTGTTGGTCCATGTGAGGAAACTATCTTGGCATCAATACCTCACAGACAAACAAAACTTTTTTTCCCTTTTGCCTGTCCACACTTTACAGAGGCCCTTAAGGACGTTGAAGTTAATGTTTGCACTGCTAGGCAAGCTGTTCTTTCTCAACTACTGGTTGTTAGCAAAGCTGACAGACTCAAGTAAAGAAATTCCTCCCGAAGGCATTGGGTTGGTGCTGCTCGCCAAAATTCCTAATCAAATTATGGTTTTGGCTTTGAATAAATGCAGTTGTAGTGAATGTCTCTAGAAGAGCTGATATTCCAGTTTGCTTTGGTCCTTTGGCATATGTGTAGGCATATGTATCCTGCCAACACCTGAAGTATAGGTAGATCAATAGAAGCAGGGGTCTGTCACACCAGAGAGGACCCCAGGTGCAGGCTGTGCAAAGATGCTCCTGAGACAATTCAGCACATAATAGCAGGGTGTAAGATGCAGGCAGGAACAGCGTACATGGAACGCCATAACCAAGTGGCTGGCATAGTACAGGAACATCTGCACTGAGTATGTCCTGGAAGTCCCAAGGTCACAATGGAGGACACCTCCGAAAGTAGTTGAGAATGACCGAGCTAAGTTGCTGTGGGACTTCCAGGTTCAGACTGACAAACTGGTGATGGCTACCCAACCGGATAACGTGTTGATCGACAAACAGCAGAAAAAGGCAGTGGTGATAGATGTAGCAATCCCGAGTGAGAGCAACATCAGGGAGAAGGAACACATGAAGGCGACAGTGGTGCCAGTGGTAATCGAAGTACTCTGGGCTGTGATCCCCAAACTGGGAGAGTGGCTCCAGCAGATTTCAGGTACAACATCTGAGGTCTTTGTCCAGAAGAGTGCAGTCCTAGGAACAGCTAAGATACTACAGAACCCTCAAACTCCCAGGCCTCTGGTAGAGGACCCAAGCTCTACCTCTACCAGAGCTTGGGTCTGGGTTGAGAGGGGGATTTTTTTATTCATTCATTGCTTAAAGGTGCTTCCACATCCTGCCTCACTCTTCTGTTCAGCACCATTAACAGTAATTGTTGATCATTGATGAAGTGTTACCCATGGCTGACGGTTAGGGGCAAAGACACTACAGCATGACTAAGAGACTGCAGGGAACAAAGACTGCAAGAGTTTAAACTTAACTGATGCTTCAGTGGATGCAGACGGAAGGAAGATGTTTTTGGTCAGAAATTAAACAGAGACAACACAGAAGACAGAGGCCATAAATAAACCTATTTCGTTTTCAGGCGGAGGGATTTAGTTTGCAATGGTGGCCTCCTGCCAGAACATTGTAGGCCCAAGTTTACAAGTGTACTGATTGTATCAAAAGTCAGGATACTTGATATTTTTGCCAATATGAGATATTCCAGTATTTTCCAACCCATTTTGGCCAATTGCAGACGCAAACACTGATGTATACAGTTCTCCTATGCTGATGGCCCACCAGCAGATGCAAACATGAAATACATTGCTTTTCAAAATGTACAAATTCACAGGCTAAGATAAGAGAACTACCTCAATTTTTAAAGCTTTTATCTGCCGATGATGAGCTGATATTATCTTGCATCCCTAATCAAAAGTATTATTAGGGCAGCACGATTTGCAGAACAAAACATATAATGATTTTTTCGGCAGATATTGTGATTGCGATAGAGTAAATGGTCGTTTTTGCATTTTATTTTCACAAAAAGAATTTAAAAAAATTAATTATGATGTGATTTCTTCAGGGGTCTGGACAGACAAAGCGTGTTTCCTTACATCTGGAATATCATTTCTAGGCCTGAACATCTCTGTAGCACCACAATACTTCATTATAATGGTATATGACATATTTGACCTTCATCAAACTTTGCAGCTCCTGTGATTTTGGTACTGCAGTTGGCCATATTGCAACTTTCATAATGTTTTTTTATGAATTGTGCAGCCCTAAGTATATGCTCAGAAATCTGAGCAGAAGCCCTTGAAAGTAATAACACTAGAACATATTGGAGCTGTTAAAGTGATTCTTCAGTTAATTTGCCTCTCTTCTGGTAATAATAGTTGCCTTAGTATTTTTTTTTCAACATTTGAAACATGGTGCAAATCCTAATTGTAGCATTTCTGTCTTAATAATATAACTTCTGCTGTCATTTACACCATTAACAAGTGGGTGAGTCAAACTAGATATCTTTGATGAGAGCCAAAATCTCCTCACAGCATAATGTTGTCAGCGCTCCAGCATTCAGATTCAGTGTATGATCATTAGTGAGTTCATATGTCACGTGCAGTATCAAAAGAGACTTTGCTCTGAGCAGATGTCTTCTCCTTAAGCTTGGTACACTGAAGTGCAACTTAAGTGATTAAAGTGGCCTTTAGTTATATCTGTGACAGATTTCTATTAACATCTCATGAGTCAAAGGTTTGAATTACTTTAGTATGCTCAGGGCATTACTTTTGTTAAGTGTTATGCGGGGGCACAGGCTCTATTTAAAAAAAATAACAAAAGACAGGAATTATCTGTCTGTCACAGGGAAATATTAGCTGCTTTTTTACTCATCGTTTAGCAGAAAGGTCTTCAAATGGTTCATTAACTCAAGGACCACTTCTGTCTGAGCACCAGCGTCAGACAGATAATTAAAACCCGGTGCGCTCACAAAGAAAATAATTTTTCTCTCCTCCCAGTCCTACTTTTTGGCCCCCATTTTGATTCTTCAATTCAGATTATACGGAGCATTCAGACGCCCACACAGATATTTTCTTTTCTCTGATACAATGGGCAGAAGTGCAGCTTTTATTCAAACGTCATCTGTGATCTCTGATTATTTTTCAGATGAAGTACTCAAGGTATGATGAAGTGGAGTTGACTGTAGATAAGGTCTGAAAAAAATGCTTTACTGTGAACTTGCTTGTAATTTTACAAAGTCTTAAGCTAGTCCTATGCCTGTGAGGTTTGTTAGCTGCTGTTTGACCGTGCTAGTAAAGGTCTAAGGACTAGCAGAGGGCTAATGGCTAGCACAGCAGGCAAAATGTTACAGTAATGTAGAAAGTAAATCTTAAGAATGCAGTATAAAGTAATGCATTATATCAATATACGTAGCACATTATAACCAGTGTTGTTCCCGTAGATGCCTTAATATTACTTCATGCCTTGGGGCTACGGGTGTTTATAGGCCCTTCCCTTCTTTCACAAGGTGCCATGGCAACATTAATTCAGAATAGAGCTTAGATCGGGCCCAAAAAATCCAGCCCGAGCCTGTGCATGTTCTGTCCCGGCTCGGCCCGGCCCGGCCCTTTAACTGTAATTACGAGCCCGAGCCCGGTTTACACCCGACATTTTTTTCAAGGATACGAACGTGGACATTGAAGGCTGACTCTTGTCTTTCTTTCCATGGCAAGCCATCGTCATGTTCCTCTTAAGTGTCGAGGTCCCTGTCTTTTTGCTTCATATTTGCGTCATATACCAGCATCGTGCTGCATGTGGTACACTCGACGAAGCCGACTCACACGTTGTCATCGTCAATGACTCACATGTGCGTGGCCAGTGGCGCCGTCAAGGAGAGCGACAAAGAGTAAATGCCCTGTGTATTCATAAACAGAATATGACAACACTCAACAGTAAGACAAAACAACATTAGGTTATCAGTCAAGCAGACCAGTGTGGACTATGGCAACACAAAATGATCAGACTTTTCAATTTGAAAACCTGCAAACATCCTATCTCCTACCGATGCTTCTCCAATGGTCGTTGTCGCCATCCCATCCCTTCCCTTCCTTCGACCTCCACACATAGTCCTCTGGCTGCCTGCTCAATTTTTCCTGCCTCTTCCTCAGCACACAACCCGATTTATGATTTTAGGAATTCTGAACTCTGCGACTTCCTTATTTATTTATATATAGGTTGTTACAAGTTGCTGATGGCTGTTTTTGTATGACTACATTTTATCTGGCGTCACTGAGGCAGCATTGCAGAGCACAGTATGGTTAGTGTTCTCCTATTCTCTGTCAACTCTTCAGTATTTTCTGTGATTACTTTTACGTCAAACAAACAGTTTAAATTGGGGCAGATTTGCTTCAGGTGCAGACACAAGAGAAATCTTAATTATGGTGTCATCAGCGAAGACCCCCTGCTACCTCCGCCCTGATTAAATAATTTACGCAACTGTGTTGATTACTGCCAACCTGTCAGACGAAATACTTAACATTCACTCATTAAACGTCAGTCTGCTCTTGTACAGTAGGTTGATTTAGCATTTAAAGAAAGCACAAGTCTCTCTTAGCTGTTAGAGGAGAATGTGGAGAGAACTGCAGCCACATTTTTTAAGAATATGCTCTAAGGGACATTTTTCAAGCACCTCCTGCCTTGTTCTCGTGTATCAGTAACTTGATTCAGGATCTTTTATCAGTGGACTTCTGTTCCTTCCTACCAGCGTTGAACAAATTCTACCCCGCAGTGCCTCCACCGTGGAGGATGCCAACCTTGTTTATTACCTGCAGAGCATGAAAATCACTTTTTGCTGATGTCGTGGGTGTTGGTCTTTAGAGTAGCCAGCAGAGTTTTCCCAAATCAAGGCATGTTATTCATGAAATGGAGAAGAATGCAAGGAGAGTTTAACTGCTTTTCTTCACCTTTTTAGTAACACTGTCATTACATTAAAGGCGTGTTCATGATTTCAATTTGGATTTTTTGTAGAGCAGCGATTCTTTAGGTTACATTGAGATTACAGGTTGTGCTGTTATCATGTTATTCAGAGTATTTATAATTCAACACACAGTCAATACTGTATGTGGGTGATGTTTTCTTCAGAGGTCCCTCTGTGTCTCAGAAGTTGGTGATCATTTACGTCAGCACACTGAGGTGAACGTTCACAGTGAGAAATGAAAACAAGCATACTTTCCTTCCTATGACCTGCCAGATTGATGTCAGTTGTATAGAAAGGAGGCTGCTTCTGGCTATTTGTAAAAAATCTCCTCTGTGAAAGTTTTGTGATTTACGAGGATCTGCTGAATGTGTGCTCGCCCTTTGGCCCTGACGCTGAGACTGCTCTGTGTGTCTTAAACTAATGGGTATTTAGCTTGATTGCATGTGTATGAAAGCGTAAACGAGTGCCATTTTAGGCAATTACTCACCCATTTTCTAGAAATGCAACAAATTATTATTTGTGTTATGAATTATTCCACTTTTCCTTTCTGGTTTTTGCTTTTTTGGGGAATTAAACTTCAAAAATATATGAAAAACTGCCTCTGACGGCCTCTCAGAATATCCAAAACCCAAAGATATTAAGTTTACTGTGATATAAAGCAGATGAAAGCTGCAAATCCTATCACTTGAGAAGGTGAAACCAGAGAAGATCAGTACGTATGACCGATTATCAAAATACATGCCTAGTGTTTTTCTGTCCATCAACTAATAGTTTTATCTCCAGTATTTCCTGTGAATTATTATTATGTGATTTACTAGAATACACATATAGCAATAAATAGATACCGAACATAAATACAGACGTTTTTAAAAGTTGTATGCCATCAACATGCCAGAAATTGTTCAGTAGCAAATATTGAAAATCACCACGGACCAATAATCATCAGTCTGTATTGGCTACAGTATGTAACACACACTCCACACTCCTCAGTGGAAAAGCACTTTCAATATTTATCTCAGTGGGACAGCAGAGAAACGACTGTTCAGGTTGAAACTCCCCCTTAAATATCTTCAGCAGCTGCAGGGTGTAAATCACATAAAGTATGACCTCTTACTATAAGTCATACTATATGGAAAGGTCTGCCTCATCCCCCATTTTTCAGGCCCTTGTGTGACTTTGAAAAATCTATCACTGATGCTTAATTTGTCCAATATGGCATTCTTCTGCACTTTCTTGGAAATGCAGCAGGCGCATGGAGTTGGTTTACTTTTATCTCGCTGAGGTCATTTGTCATTTTGATGGAGGTTCTTCATAAAAGTGAAACCATAATTTTCTGTGCAGTTGTATATTTGAGGATATCAAATAAAAAACAAGTTACACTAGTAACTTACACCAGTTGATTACAAAAGATCTGTCATGATGACGCATATCTATATGTGTGAAGCTATTTTAAGAAGTTTGGATCATTGAATTAAATTTTTTTACCCGCTTTCTGATAAATGTGAGGATTCCTGCAGCTGCATTTTTGCACGTCTGCCAACAGCAACAGCGATTACTGTGCTTGAATCATGATTGCCACTGGATTAAGAAGACAAGTAAACAAAGACGTTAAATCTCTCTTTTTATGAATTAATTTGTGGGAAGAAATAAGCTTCCCCATCTCAGCATCTCTTACATTTGTTTGATTTAAACAGGCAGATGCATTGAATTGTATGCAAGTATTTGTATCTATTATATTAACATGCTACACGACTCCATATATTTGCATGTTTATCCCCAAAAATATTTTAAATATTCAGGGACACTGAAGGGCAACAAAAATGGGAAATGATTTTAATGCTATTCCATCAAATCATGTTTGCCATGTTGAGCATGAAATGATAAAAGATCAAGCATCTAATAAACTGATAAACATGAAGTAGGCACTCTGGGCGGTTGCTATATCACATGTCAACCCAAATAAGTGAAAAGATAAAACCCTGTTCACTTTACCACAAGCTGCCAAAGCTTGGAGCGCGTCTAAAATGTGTTCCTCGGCTCAAAATTGAAAACGTAGACGCCTAAAATCCCAAAATGTCATAGTTGTTGTTTGTTGTTTTTCTTCTTCTTTAAAAAAAAAAAAATCACCTTTTGTATCCAGTCGAGCCTTTTACCTGAAGAATCCCTGCAGAGTTTTATGCAGTTGGAAGTGAAACAGACATTTCCCCCAACAGTGTTTCAGAGGCTTTATTTTCCTTTTATGCATAAAGTGTTTATGCTGCAGGGGCACAGTCGATGAAAAGTCAAGCCTCATGCGGAGGGATTAAAAATAGACTGAAATAGACTATGCTGTAATGTCAGACTAATGCAACCAGAGTTTAATTGATATGATTAATTCAAAGGAGAATATGCAACAACCAGTGAGACTTTCATAATCAACCTGGTCATAGAAGTCGATGTAATACGACAGAATTAAAGGGAACAGGCTGTAAAGTTAGAAAGGGAAGAGACTGGCAAGAAATGCAAATTTGTGCTCAGCAGCGGTGCTGGTGAACAAAGGGGTGCAAGGGTGAGAAAAAAATGTTATGTCATAACACCTATTTTTTAAACCTGAACATCGGCGTTACATAACTTGTAACCTGTGTTAAAATAGAAAAACACCTAAAGCAACCATGTGCGTAGAAATCATATTCTCACTCATCATTTTTGCTCCCTTCTCTGGAGGAGTACATTATGTTGCTTCCCCAGCAGGAGCCGGTTTATAAAAACAACAAACAAAATAGTCAGAGACATGAATTTTGAATCTGAATGGTTGTGGAAATAGAAAAGAGATACATGTGCAGCAGGGGTGGGAAGCACGAGGCACTTCACGATTCGATTTGGATTCAGAGATGCAAATGTTTGATGCATCTTTAGTTTCTCTGTGCAACTTTTAAAATATTGCGCGTTTGTAATGATCCATTATTGAAAGAAAGAGATGAATTTATTTCCATTATCTTTCGTGAATTTTTTCCCTTTAATGTCATAGAAGCCAAAATGCCTCCAAATGCTAGCTTTTAAGCCAGGGGGTGCTGACTGGATTGTGTCCAACTGTAGCCCTTTTTATACAGCCTGTTCAGTGAGAGTCTGTGAGACAACAAATAGGCTAGTAACAGGGACGCTTGTGGATATAAACCTTCCATAACAATAGCAGACAAATGCGGACCACCTCCAGCTGGAACAGGGAAGTCAGTTGGCAAAAGAAAGAATATAGCAGAAAAAGCTAACACTAAGAGAGAACTCGATGCTGCAAGAGCCAAAACTGGGGTCAACATCGGCTCTGCCTTCGAGCGATGGCAAAGACTGATGTAGCTTCATCCTGAGCTAAAAAGGGACGAGATGGTCACAGAGTTTCTGCTGGACAGGTATTTTTAGTTTGCCTCTAATGTAACATAGGCTGTCGTTAGCCTACTGTAGCGTAGCCTCTGAAATATTAACGTTATCTTCCTTGTGCATTTCCACTTACTAGTAACGTTAACGCTACTATCTAACCTTAGCACTGTAACTTTATTCTAAAACTCATCAGTCATCACTGACTCCGGTTGAGTTTAAAACTCCGGGGTTGCGTTTGACTGTCTTGGTTGTAACGTTACACTCGCTCTCCTCTTCCGTGTATCTAACATTACCTTGCCAACACCTACGTCTATCTTAGACATAATGAGGACGTAATGGAGGAGGGGGGAGTAGGCCTTTGGAGGGAGGTGGAGTTGCAGGAGGAGGGGGATGGGACTTTGGAGGGAGGCGGGAGTTGTGGATGTTCAAATTTGTGCTGTGTGAAATGCAAGAAAGGGAAGAGTAGCTTTAAAAAGGGCTCAGCCATCCTCACCAAAACTCAAGAAATCACGGAGCTTAGAACATGAACACATCGCTCATTCTAATAAAGTTAAATTCCTTACAGACTAGTCTCAGTTACAAGCGATCATAATGTCAAGGATTATGGCCTTTTCTGCATTAAGACGTATCTTCAGGATGCATGTAAGAATAATTTTTCTCCACCTCTAATATCAGCACAAGTGAAATCATTCCTCTGACGTGTTCAGTGTTGCATTACTCAACAACTGTAGAACTACACAAAGAGGAACATCAATTATTTTTGATTTATCTGCACTTGTTTGCAATATATTGTGTATTCATGTGTTCGTGTTGTAGTCATCCATGCAAATGGCCACCACCCGCTGCGCCTCAACGGCTTTTATCATGATCCAAATCTTAAATCACTTGTCGCAGTTGCGTGTACTAATGGCCTTTCTGGATTAACTCCATAACCACTGCACTGTTTGTCATGGTAATGCACTGTGAAGTGCTCTGGACTGTCCTTCTTTAACCCCATGATCAGTGACCTGGCTGACATTGTTTTAGCTTCACGCTGCACTTTTGTTTATCACAATAACTTTGATGTCGATGTTGTGGAATGCAGGAAAACTTGAGTCATTTTTATTGTTTTGCGACAGAACAATCTTAAGTGCTTCAGGCTTCAGAATATTAGTCATTACCAAAGAGAGAGACCAGTACATTCACCAGTATAAACCCCTTAACATGTGTAAGTCATACTCTACCACATAAACAACCTAAGTTAATCCCAAGAAGTGCTAAATTTAACATTCGTACACTTGAAATAAACAAGTTAAAACAAAGGGCATTTTTTATTTTGGAGTCTAAGTTGTTCTCCCTTTGCCCCGAGTTCAGAATAACTACACTTTCAGCAAGTTCAGCAGTACACAGGCCAAGGTGTGGGTGCTTTGGTGCAGATGAGAGGTCGTGCTGTGAATGCTCTGCAGCCTCTTAAAGCCAAAGGAGAGAAAGTCTGCAGTGGAATTAAAGATCGCTGAACACTTTTTGTCCTGTCCTTTCACGTCCGGTTGCATACACGTCAGAAGAGGAAAAGTTTACCAACAGAGATTCAAACAAAGGAACAGGTCATATTTAAAACGTGTAATCAGATGTGAATTCTGGATTTAAAACAGAAAGACATGTCCTTTTACAATAATGTAATTGTAATGTAAGGCTTATAATATTCTGTGCTGTGGGTTACTTAACAGTCCTATTGGGCACAGGCACAGGGGCCCAGGGTGTAAGGGGGCCCTCACCTGCAAAATGTCACTCAACTTAAAGCGCAGTGAAGAGGAAGGAAATTAAAATGGCCACAAAGAGATGCAAAAGGTATGCAGAGAGACACAAAACAACCAAAAAGATGCATTACGACTACAAAGAAATGTGAAACAACAACATAAAAAGAGGCTAAACAACAATAAGGAGTTGTGGGGGCCTTTTGCACACCTGTGCCGAGGGGCCTATTATCTGAGACACCGCCCCTGGTGCTGAGGAGGGTTTCATTCCATCTAATGTCTTATTTTATGCCTGATTCTGACTTTTAAATACAGAGTTACTCCTGGGGGAGATATATTGCACCCTCCACAGGGAAGCCATTAGATTCCCTACGCTGTAGAAGAAGTATCATTCAAGTGTTAATCTTCTGAATGTGATAACATTTTATCTCTGACTGATAATGGTTTTTGCATCACTGAAGGTTTGATTGAATGCCGAGCGATAACTCAGAGGTCGGGGAGAGGTTGCAGTTTTCACATACAGTGGGAGGTCTCGGTCGAGCAGAATCATAAATCCTTATAGCTGCATACTGTGCATTTTTGTTCTGTATGCTCGGCTGTTTTATATGTCTTAAGTGAATGGATTACTGTTAGAGGAACGTAAGACGTCATCATCTTAAAACTGTGGACATGACTGCCTGTTTCACAACAGTTATTTTTCTACTTTCTTTTTCTTTTTATGTTTTGTACATTTCACTTGATTTACACACTTACTTACACCACAAAATGGTTTCAGTGATGAGTGCTGGTCCCCTGGTTGCCTCTAATAATGGTTCCCGTACACAATATTAAAACCACATTGATAAGAAGTACAGTATGTAAGTGCTTGATATGGTACAGCATTAATAGCTCCCATTCATTCATTACCATTGTGATTGCTATTGATCCACCAGAAGCTGTTTCAGGGGGCTTTGCAGCTGCAGGGTGCAGGCCTTTATAGAAAATAATATAAACTAACCTCCCGTATGGAATCTCAATGGCTTTGTATGCAGGTTATTGTGATTGATGTGAAGGGACTTAGGTTGAAATCTTTCTTTTTCTATTCCAGTTTTAAAATGAAGGGATAAAAGGGTCACTGGATGGAGAGGTGTACTGGAATATATCAAAAGGAAGATAAATGCTTTGCTGTTGAGGAGTGTTCGGTCAGCAGAATTTTAGAGTGTGTGTGCTTTGGATGTAACTGAGTTCCACAAGGTTGATTGAATTTCAGATTTTGCTTACCGACCTGCATATATCTACATTTTGTCTTCATTTTTGCAAGTGAAACATCTGTTACGTCAGATTAACCGTTAAAGTAACGGTGGGACGATGCTCTCCCACAGCAGCACCTCCATAGAAACCATAACAGATTAACACTGATTAAAACAAACATTTTAAATTATTTTTCTGTATTTTATCCACTGTTAACTCTGGTTATGACACGTCTCTGTGCTGCTTCTATTTGCACAAACAACTAGGCTTTGAAGCAAGTATAACAGTGTCCATGCCCCCTACACAATTAGCTGTAGAGGGTGAAGCATTTCATGCCTCAGTCACTTCTTCTCAAGTGTCTCTTTGGTCTCTGGAAACTGAAATGGCAAAAAGATAATGAATACACATTTTGGACTCTGCACACTAACATGCCTGCACACCTGTGTGTCTTCCAGGAGGCAGTGGGGGAGAATGCAGGAGTCCACGGCACAGGAGAGGACAGGAAGGAGAAGGTGCCCAGCCCACATCTCAGCCAACTGGTGGTCCTCACTAACAGCGGGACTCTTTATGGGCTAGCGCAGAGGGTTGTGGCCACTGAGTCTCTGTAAGTACTCTCGACACAACACTCCAGTTAATGTTATTCCACCTTCAAGGAATATTTCACCCACAAAATGGTGATTTGTGTTTCAAATACTCACCCTATGTTACGCTGAACACGTGACGAAAACATTGTTTTTCTAGCGTGCTTCCACAGTCAACTCTGGACCTGTCCCATTTCTACCCTTAAATCTTCCACCTGTATTGAGTGCCCTCGCTTGCGAGATAACCCTTGATGAGGGAACTGAGAAATATTAGGGTAGAGATCTTTCCCTAAGAAATGGGACATCACTTAATGCAAATCGGCGTGGCCGACGTGCAGGCATACGTCATGTAGTAGCGACGCAATGAAAATGCCGGCTCCAGTGCTTGTGTTGTGGCATGTGCTATGTTTATTCTTCTCTGTCTGATGAATCAACGGAGAAGAAATGCTGAAAACAGGAGGCGCCTACGACGTCTTCTAGTTCTGATGGATTTTGTTCAGGTAAGTCGATTTGTGTAAATATTTTGACGCTGTGTTCAACCGAGTTGCTGATGAGTTTACGCTAGTTTGTACAGCCTACATTCCGATCGTACAGTAACAAATTGTTTCCCAAAACTTGCCAAAGCTGCTGACTTCGCAAGGTGTTCTGGGAAATTTCATCTTCGGCTTCGTTGAAAGTGTGGGTCAGGGCTCCCTTGGAATCTAGGGCGGGTTTTAAGCATTGGAAACCACTTCCACTACCTCAATTCTGTTTTGGGACACTGCTAGCCTAAACGTGAACGCACACAACCAAGTGCAAGTGGGTATTGGGACAGGCCCTAAGAATCCGAAAAGAAACAGATTTGTTATGATGAATAAAAGTAAAATGGGGAAGTTTTTTACAGCAATACTATGTCAAAACATCTTTTTACAAACTGTCACGCAACTCCTGCAATATAGTCCAGTTTTATCCATTCATGTGTGAGACTGTTTATTGTGGAAGTGTTGTTAATGGTAAGGTTTCAATAAAAGTGCACGTGTTTGGAAAGTACTGAGTATACAACTGGATAAATGAGACTTTGGTTATACTTCACAAGTTGTGTGAGCTTGCGAACAAATGTGTAGGTATAGTTTGGATGTTGTTAAATGCGATCCCCCTTTACTTTAATTCATCAAGAATTTTCTCCGTTTTTGGATTCTTTGTTTACCATGGGGGCACGCAGAAAAACAAACAGTTGTCTTTACGGATTCAAGATAACATGTACTCAGTAACTGATATAAAGATAATCTTTTTGTGGGTGAAGTATTCCTTTAAGATGGTCTTTTTTCCTCTGCTATGGAGGAAAGGATTATGTCTGCTAGGCTTGTTTTGCGTCATCACTTGTGTGTCCTGGCGGCGTGATGTAACTCGGCAGTTACGTTCATCAAAGCATTTTCTCTTATCAAGTTAAAGAGGCTGATTCTCGCTCGCTGTCTCGCTTCAAGGTGGACATAATTTCATTAGGCGGTATCACACAGCCTGGCCACACAAACACACTCCCTACAGTGTGTGTGTCAGGAAAGTTTGTGATATTGACAAGAAGAAGAAAAAGATAGCTGAAGCAGAAAGAAAGACTGAGAGATTTATTTTATTACTCTTATTAGAACACTTTTCTCCCTGTAATTTACGATTTGTGTTAAATCTTACAATCAGCGGCTCACTAATTTATTTTTACTCTCTCTCTCTCTCCGTGTCTGTAGTTATTCTCCCTCTTTATCTTTGTCTATTATATCCACACACATTACACAAAAGCGCCTCATACATAATTAGGTTAAACTATTGTGAGCGCGACAACTCTTGGACCCTGACAAGTCTGCAGTGTACAAGTGCTTTATAATGAAAGTCTGTAAACAGAGGGCCAGATGACACCGCTGCGAAACTGCTGAATAGGCTTACACTCTCTCACACAAAGTTTTTTATGTATCAGAGGCAGCCAACAAGCTCGGAAGAATAATGAAAGTAAAAGAACCAAAGTGCAGAGGTGAAGTAATTCTTGGGTAAAGTTTGAAAGGGAAAGATCCCCTGGGAAGAAAGGAGTCAGACTTTTTTCTGGGCACAACTGCACAAAAAGTCTGAAAAGGTGTTATTAAAAAGTCCGACTAACACTAGTGTGTATTGTGAGCACCTCTGACATCTTAAGCGTATGTCTTTTTACACCACGGATAAACCAGTGAGGCATGAGACACCTCTGAGCATAAATTAAATGTAAGAGTTCTGCAAGGTGCTCTTCTCGCTGTCGTTCAGGTATCGTGATGAGATGAGTGTGAAGCGCAGGGTTGTTTTGTCTTTACCCAGACTGCACCGTGTTGCAGAGGTAAACACAAGCTGTTCCAGCTAACCTTAATGTGATTTTCTCTGCACCATAAAGAAGATTAAATGTCCACCGTGCTCATTAGCAGCTCGCCGGCTGTGTTTAATATAGTGCTTTCAGATTTAGCAGTAAAAAGACAGACTTATTAATATTTATTACTTTTAATAAAAACACTCTGTTGGGGTTACCAGTATTCACTGTCGTGCAGCATCCTTACACCTTGACTTTGCTTTTAAATCGTTCATCCATCCCACCATTTTCCTCCACTTATCCTGGGCTGGGTTGCGGGGGCAGCAGGCTGAGCAAAGCACCCCAGATGCTCCTCTCCCCAACAACAATTTCCAGCTTTTCCTGGAGGACCCCAAAGGCATTCACAGGCCAGATGAGATATGTAATCCCTCCAGCGTGTTCTGGGTCTGCCCCAGGGCCTCCTACCAGTGGGACGTGCCCAGGACACCTCCATCTGGAGGCGCCCAGGAGGCATCCTGATCAGATGCCCGAACCACCTCAACTGACCCCTTTCGACACGAAGGAGCAGCGGCTCTACTCCGAGCTCCCTCCAGATGTCCAAGCTTCTCACCCTATCTCTAAGGCTGAGCCCAGCCACCCCACAGAGGAAACTCATTTCCGCCGCTTGTATCTGTGATCTCATTCTTTCAGTCTCTACCCGGAGCTCATGACCAATAGGTAAGGGTTGGGACGTAGACGGACCAGTAAATCGAAAGCTCCCTCTTCACCACAACAGACCGGCGCAGCACCTGCATCACTGCAGAAGCCGCACCAAATCGCCGATCCATCTCACGCTCCATTCTACCCTCACTCGGGAACAAGACCCCAAGATACTTGAACTCCCTCGCTTGAGGCAGTAACTCTCCCCCAACCCGGAGAGGGCAATCCACCGGCTCAATCCTCCTGCATCCAAAATGTGATGTTTTCAGTTGCTGGACGCTATATTGATTCACTATCACGTCTGAAAGTATAAGTGGTATTACAAGACAATACAAGCCAGGGATAAGTGATTAGCATGCTCATTTCAGTAAGGAACAGGAAGACAGATGCTCAGAGTGACAAGGTATTTTTCGGTACCCATGAAAGAGCGTATGACTCTGAGGATGACATTGAAATTCACTTGGCTGCTCAAAAGAGAATTGGGCTCAGAGGGCAGCGCAATATCTGGATGCCCAAATCTTTTTGAGTTGTTTTCTTCTTTGAAATTGCACTATCCAATCATTTGTGTTGTTGTTAACCTGGAACTCTAAAGAAATCACTGTGCATGTAACGCTGTACTGCAGCAGTCATACTCGTTAAACTCCAGATTCAACCGTGAACTTAAACCTGTTCCCTCCGCTTTGTATTTATTGTACATTAAAACTTCAAAGCCATCAGCCAGTGTGAGTCAGAAGGTCTTCATTCAGTCACAGTGGAATGAGCGGAATTAGTTCTGTCTGCATTGATTTTGTTCTGCCCTGTGTTTCTTTTTCTAGTACTTTGCTATTTTTCAAAGATAATTGAAATCCATTTGTTGTAGAAAGTGAGGTGTGATTTGTTGGACGTACAGTACGTGATACTTTGTCTTGTGAGGTGAGACTGAAAATCAGAGGTGGTTTCCACAAAATGTAGAGTTGAGGTTCTAGAAGATAATTCATGTCATGACAACACTAGAGTCTGTCCAACGTAACCTGCCCTGAACACATCCACATATCAATAATAAGTGATTAATATCGTGCCCCCTACTGACAACAGGAAATAAAGTTTTAGACTTTGATGTATATCTCCTACAAAATTGAGCAGATCCACCTCAGACTTGGTAAATTAAGCCATAAGACCTTGATGATGCATTATTGAAGGGCGTGGCCGTGGCCTGGCAGCCAATTTTGATGTTTCGCCATCCTGATAAACGTTGCTGTAACTTCACTCCATGTGGGCATATCTTTACAAAATTACACACATATGATGGCAGTCCCACCCTGAAAACATCTACAGAGGAATTTTTAATCACAACCATAGCGCCACCCACTGGCAACAGAAAGTTACTTTGTTCATTCTTTGATGTCCCTCTTCTATCAGGTTAATCACACCCACCTGAAATTTGCTGATAAAAGTCCTAAGACCTTCATGATATTAGTGCCGGCGTCCTGCCAGCACCCCTGAGTTGTGTGAAGATGCGAGGGCCCGTTCATCGCTGCTTACAGCTTTAATTATTTATTACATTAGGGGGGCCTAATGTGCTCATTTTCAGGTTCATACTTGTGTTTTGCTGGACCACCTGTATTCACTCTCTGTCTTAGACATTTTAGCGGCTGTCTCTTTATGCCCCCCTCCTGAAAAAGCCCAGTCTGCCATGATTGGTCAGCGTTCTGCATCTCAATGTCTCTGCACCATCATTTCAGCTGGGGAGTGACTGTAATGGAGTATAGCGACACTTTCTATCATGAAAAATCACCAATAAAAGCTCTAAACCAAAATCTTACCTGGACTAGTACCAGCAAGAATATGTTACAAAATGAATCATGAAGAAATTGACAACTTCAGCACCCAAAATTATCTTGTTTCCCTGACATTAGCGTTTAGCTACATGTAGCAGTGTATGTAACACAAACACTTGCAGTGGCGTGCCTGGAGCAGATGACCATATAAGGAAATCTGTCACAAGCTGACACCAGTTTGTTTCAAAAGTATAAAAACTTGCTGTGTTACTTTTACAGCTTTGCCACGTTTAATACGAACATCCATCATTGTAGCATTATAGATATGATAGAGAGTAAGGAAAAGCATAATAAGTCCCTTTTAAACTGTTATGATCATGGCGGAGACATTTCAATTGCTGCAACAGTGGAGACTGCTGTAGCTGTTTAAACAGTACAAGTAATTAAATTGAATGGCGACTTTTAGGAGAAGTGCAGCATCTGCAGTTTACAGAAAATGTACATTTGTACAGAAAGAGTAGGTTGTGAAAACGAGCATCCTTATTTATCCACATTATCATTTTAACAGAGGTAACATCTGAAGTTTAGTCTCGAATTGTGAGTCGCTCCAATTTAGCATCAGCTTTTGTCGATCGACCTGAAAGTCTTAAGTAATACAGAAAAACAGCACGTAGTAATTTTGTCTTTAAGTGCCACACCAGAACATTTTCATTATGCCACCACTGCTCCAAATTAAAAGGCTGTCTCTGTTTTTTTTTTTTTTTTCCCTCAGAGTGTTTCTGGCTGAACAGTTTGAATCCCTCCAGTCCCACCTGGACACCATGATGCCTGCAGCCAAGAAGCCCTTTCTGCAGCAGTTTTATTCACAGGTACACTTGCACCTGTTCTCTAAAGGCTGTGTCATTACAGTAATTGTTAATCATGATGTCACTGTCAGCTGCAGGTGGGGTTGTACCAAACATCTGAGTACGGGGATGCAAAACATTTATTTCATTATTTATTTTAATTTGTGATTGTCTGTTAGAATCACAGTTAGTAATTGCTTTATATGTTGTAGTGTTAGCATTGTCTGGTGACTTTACAAGCTTGTCATTTGCCTGTGTCTGTGGCTTGGATGGCATAAAAAACTGTTTTCATCTATATAAATCTAATATAATGAACATTTACCCAATCTTATGATGTTAACAGACTGGTCTTTAGACTCATCATGCAGTAAATAAAACATACTGAAACATACGCACAATATCTGTCATTTGATGTGCTCTTAAAAATAAAACACCACTTGCTTTCACTCTGTTTTTATTTTTTATTTTTTTGTAGCCATCACACTTTGGTTTTCTTTAAAAGCCTGTTTCTCCATAGACACAAATTACCATGCAACTGCAACCCAACATTCAGTCAACAAAGGAGAAAATTGTCTGTCACCCAGAACCAGCAGCAGCTCTTCCCTCAGTCGTTTCTCCTTTTTTTTTTTTTTTTTGTGCCCACTTGACATTTAAAATGTTCAGGTACACAGACAAGTCTATTTTCCCCAAACATCAAATGAATGTCATGTCATGTCATGATTTCACTCTTGGAAATGTTGTGCAATCTCTGACATTCAAAGCGAAACTGAAGAGACCTTGACTTGAGGTGTTTACCGCACACATAACATACAAAAACATGTTGAATATAACTCACATACATGTATTTCCCTTCCTTCTGTCAGACGGTGTCGACAGCCAGTGAACTTCGGAAACCAATCTACTGGATTGTTGCGGCCAAGGCCATCGACTATGAACAGATGTTGCTCCTGATGGCCGGAGTGAAATGGGATATTAGGGAGATAATGTCGCAGCATAATGTATACGTGGACGTCCTGTTGAAGGTAATGATGCATGTGAAATGTATAGGTGACTGAAAATGATGGGAATGAAATCATTAAAGCAGCATTTAGTAATTTATTTATTTTTAACACTATGGGAAGGCAAAACACAGTAAACAGCACTGAAATGTGGTCATGTTTTAAAATGTTTATGGCTAATGTGTTGGCAAATATGGATCAATTTACACATCCAGCACATGGGGAGCAACATTAGCACTGATTTGGAGTTATGTTCCAATGTAAGTCCAATATTCACTCTTCTTCTAGCTCTGCTTCTGGTCTTCCTTAGCCTCTGAGCAAAATATCTGGACCTTTAGCAACTATAGCTCTACTTGATAGGGCTGTAGCCAACCAAAAAATAAATCTTAGTTAAGATTTTTTGTACTCTTCAACCAATTAATTGGTCAACGGGGGGAAAAAAATCACACAGTCGACTAAATCGGCCGTAGTACACTGAGTGCACTTTATGAGTTAGCACTGTGTGTCCACCAAAGTTTTTTCCTGAGGCCAACATATTTGAATTCGTCACAGTGGGATCACCACGTATTTACACTATGCCCCAAATACCGCCAAGTGTTGATATGCGTTCAGCCTTGGGTAAAACACTCCACTTGTCACTGTCACTTTTTACCCAGCTGTCCAATCACACTGGAGGAGGGGCGGGACAAATACAACAAAGACCAACTGTCATGTTCCACACGTACAAGTGCTGAACAACAACTATTGGCCACATAGACCGGTGGGCCTGTCCTCTTTCTCTGTGTGCTTCAGCCTTTCCTTCATCCAGAGCAAGTACTCTACCTTGTGCTGACATTTTTACATCCACGGATATTTTGTATCGTTGCAGCCAGATGCAACAAAAGCGCCACAGCTGAAAAAACACTGCGCCTCCCAAGTGCTTCTCTCTTCAGAAGAGAGCCTGGCTGTTTCAGCTGGGAATAAACACTTTGGCGAACACACAGCCTTATGAAAGTAAAACCAGTGGTTGTCTCACCAGTGAGACTTTTGTTGGACAAGTGCATATCGACCAACTAACTGACTCTGCCGTTTTGTGGTCAGCAAATAACGTACAGCCAATTTATCAAGAAGGGTTCCCACCATCATGGAATTCCTGGGTTGGATTCAACAGAATGTTATATGCCACAAAGAGAGGAGAGGCCTTGATTTTTTGAAGATATCTGTACGCGCGAGTTCCCGTCAGAAATGTCAGACGAGCAAGTAAAGTCGCTGGGAGTAATGTGTGGGAAGTGCGTGTTTATAAATGTATGTCAGTATGCTGGATAGACCAATTCATCATAAACTACTTAAACAAATTCATGGAAAGTTATGGAAATGTTTTAAAAATTAATTGGTGGATATGTCTAGGAACGTTGATCAGAACTGTTTCAAAGCGAGGTCGATGAGAGCCGAGCAACAGTGAAGTTGCTTCCTGAAAAACCAAAACAATGAGCAGGAGAAACTCTATAACGCTCTGCAAAGCTGAGGGGACCTTGTTACAAGACATGACCCCTTTGATATCACATGTGCTAATGTATCTGTTGTTAATATAAAGATTTTGATTAGTTCAGCTTAAAAGTTTCGAAGTTAAATCCAATTAGTCACAGTGCATTTTTAATCCCAGTTTGTGCTGCATTAAGCTGCTGTTCAAAGGCAGGGATGGAGACTTCATGGAAACATTTCAGCGAGATTATATGCAAACATCTCCCCATTAAGACTGTTGCATCATTTATACCACCAAGACTCTTTGTCAGCTGAATGTAAATGATGATACCAAGATTACTGGTATCTTGGTGAAGTCTATTTGTTCGGTTCTTGTTTATTTTACATGTGGAAAAACTTCAGAATTGTCCCAATGCTGTTTCTTTTCCCCAAACAAATACTAACTGTCCACTGCAGCCCTCTCAGTGTCACACACAAGGCAGCTGTAACAGATTTGCTTTTATCCAGCGGGGATTTTCCTCACATAATGTTGTTGTTGTACTTGAGAAATACAATCTCGGTTTATCCTTTAAACATCTGTGTCATTTACACAAAGTAAAACTTTAAGTCAAGAAGCTCCGTGTTGTCCCTCGTAAATTTAAGTTAATTCAGGGACCTTTAATGTTTTAATTATTTGGATGGGGTGAAAAATTTAGTACAAGCTGGGTGAGCTGTGGAGTGCAAATCTTTGAAGTAGGGCTGCAACGATTAGTCAACTAATCGATGACTAATCAACTATTATAATAATCTGTGACTATTTTAGTAGTCGATTAATCGGTTTGAGTCATTTTTCATAGAAAAGTACTATAAAAGTACCCCAAAATACTCTTATTGCAGCTTCTTACGGTCAAATATTGGCAGCTTTACACACTCTCCCATGACGGTGAACTAAAACCCTTTGGTGTGAGTACAAAACAAGACATTAGATGACATAATTTGGGGGTTTGGGAGAGACAGAACAACATTTTTCAACATTTTGACACATTTTTCAATAAAATGATTAGTCGACTAATCGAAGAAATAATCGACAGATTAGTCAACAATGAAAATAATCGTTAGTTGCAGCCCTACTTTCAGGTTTTAGCTTTGTTAAAGATATCTGAGCTCACCAGTCCCAGATAGGTTTTTTTTTTTTTTTTTTTGGAATTGGGAGTTTTCCTCTAAATGTGTCTCTTTATGCATGCTGGCCACTATCCCATTATAAATTTTGCATTAGGGGTGGAAGGACACACAGCCCTAGTTTTCTCACGTCTGACGTTCAGCGACAGAGAGGTCTGAAGGGCTCGGTGCGGTGTAAAATCCCAAACAGACCAGCACCAACCCAAGACAAATCCCCATATATGCATCAGCATGTCTTACAAAGCTGTGGATTAAAACACAGTTTAAATCACAGATGTTGTTGAAATAGATAAATAAATATACAAACGCTGAGTCACTGTTATTTGCTTGTGAAAAAAACAAACTCACCTTTTGAATTCCTGAGTGGCTCACAGATCTTTGTTGGGCTCTGGCAGCTCTGCAGTTAAGTCTGACTAATTAATCTTATGAGCTGAAATGCCTGAAGGGAAAATCTTCATCTCACCAGCCTGCTTTAAATGTCCAACCGTGTCAAAATAGTCCAGCTGATGGACTGACATGGTGCGTATTACTACCAGCATGTGCTTTCCCCAATCAGGTGCTAATAACCCTCTCTACCAACTTGTCAGACACTCATAACGCATGTGGACTCTGTTTTGTGCACTGATAGAAAAGAGTGTGCTACATTCTGTTGTTCTACACGCAGGGGAATATTTTATTCATGAATTCAGGTTGATCACTAGCATTCAACAATAGCACTGATTTGCATATAAAGTGGCAAGAAAATGCAGCAGGCTCAGAATGACTTCATTGACAGACTGCCTAAGTCACAAACTATTGTGGGAGTGTTTGTGAATGAATAACATTTCATTCTTGGCTGCGAAATTAATGGCAAGTGTGCACGCCTTAAAATTCAGCTTCATTTTTTAATGTGACGCAGTTTGAATTAAAGTCAGCACACACATATTTGCAAACACACACAGAAGAAAACCACATACTTCTCCTGAGACACATCCATCCTGTTTATTTACAGACCTTATGTACTGCAATTTGTTCCCTGCAAACAGCAACATAATGTCATAATTGTATAATATCATCCATAATTGAACATTTCAGAGTGCAGTGAGGACACGGCAAGTGTTCGGCGTAGTCGAAACCCCTCTTCCTGTGCAGTGTTTATGGCTTCAAACAGCATCAAAACATGGCATGTGTAGCTGTGGGCCACTTGTGACCCAAACTGTCCAGTACAGCTTTGTGTCCTGCAGCCTGCATCCTCCTCTGGGATGTTTTCCACCTTTTTCTTTGTGTTAAAACATAAAAGAGAGAATGTTTGGAGGCCAGTTGTAGCAACATCCTCATGACTTGTGTCATTGTTTTGTCCTTGGGCATGAAAATGATATTTTGTAGGGGGGAAGAAATGGTGAGATAGTACCTGCTGAGGGGATGTAACTACAAGTCTCAAACGACATCTCAAGCGTGTGTTAAATATATAAATTAAAAGAGCCCAAAGGCCGACCGCGGGCTGACTGTAAGTAAAAGCTAACATGCACATCAAAAAGTTAATGAATGACTCCAGCTGGGATGTTCCCAAACCTGAGCTAATGATTTGTGGCTCGGTGGATTTCTACTTCCTTCCTGTGTCTGCTCTGTACTTCAGGATGTTGTGTTCATCAGTCCAGGCTGTAAAACCATAGCTTAGTTAAAGTACAGTGGTGGTACAATAACCCAGACAATGTGCAATGTGTATTAAATGAATAAAAATTGGCTTTATTTATAAAGTTAGATTGACTAGTCCATACCCATTGGTAGCTTTATCACCTTCTACCTCATCACCTTTTCAGAGACGGTTGTAGCAATTAGAGGCAGAGGGAGTTGAGACAATCCTCAATGCCGATGTGCAGTTTCACATAGATTGACCACATCAGTGAGTAGAAAAACGTGGGACAGACAGAATGACTGACTGACAGAATGACACACTGACAGTTTCCGTGATTATGTACAGCATACCATACCATGACTTAGTCATAGCAAAAATTAGAAANGGGAACTTTAGATATTGGTCCCTAGATTATGTTCACCCAGTTTCATGCAGATCGGTCAAACTTCCTAGGAAGAGATCGATTTTAAGTGTTTTTCAAAAATTCAAAATGTCGGAAAATCTATATACCGGGAGTTATGGGTTCTTGAGGCAAATGTGTTCCTCATGAGGAGAGGCATCTCTGCAAAGTTTCATGTCTCTACGACATACGGGGCATGAGATATTCCCATTCAAAGTTTGCGGTTTCAGTTGGTTGCTATAGCGCCCCCTTTGCCAATTGATGTAATATTGCTTCATTCGCATCCTCCCATGACCCTCTACCACTGCCAAATTTCACATGGATTGACCAAGTCAGTGAGGAGAAAAACGTGGAACAGAGTTTTCGTCATTATATAGTAAGATACAAACCACTGATGCAGTTTATTCCTTGCAGACTGTAAGTAACTGGATTGTGCAATTCACAGCATGAGGTAGTTTTTTAACACTGTTCAGCTTTTCCAGGTCAGGCTTGGGGGAGCTAGTGTTTGATGTCACCCAGGAACACAGAGTAGCTGAGAGCGAGTCAGAAGAAACACATTCATGTTGTTGTTTATGAAGATTTTTATTGTGCTTAATGTCTTTCAGTTGGGAAACCGCCATTGTATTGGTCCCATGGTGGCTTGTTCCCCTTATAGATGTTTTAGATAGTACAGATGTTTCACCCTAAAGACATCCACCTCTTGAACATAATTTATTTCTTCTACTTTTTTATTATGATACGTGTTCACCTGTGCCTTCTCCTCTTCCTCCCCAGGAGTTTGAGCAATTCAACAAGAGGCTGGGGGATGTTTCCAGACATGTGCGCATCCCACTGCCTGTGTCCAACGTCCTGTGGGAGCACTGCATCCGCCTGGCCAACAGGACTCTTGTGGAAGGGTAAGGAAGTCATAAAACATCTCCTTAGCGTCAAGGGCATATGTGCAGTCTGGTGAAGTTGCGCCCAAAGCCAAAACACAGTTTCATCAAATGGTGACTCAGAAAAGCAGCGTGACAGTCCTTGAACTGTGCAAGGGTGTCAGTTTGGACAACAAAGGATTGAATTTGCTCCATGTGTGCATCAATACTGATATTCAATATCTGGTGAAAAGACAATCGACTCATCACCCTTTCAGAGACGGTTGTAGCAATTAGAGGTAGAGGGAGTTGAGACAAGTCAGGTTGCAGTTCCTGTAACGTTACCTGAGGATGATGGACTTCTCTGTGCACTGTGTGGATTTCTATTTATTCTCGCTAAGAGCACTTGGAGAATAAAAGAACAAGTGCAGACTGCAGTTCGTCCTTGGCTGATTTTGTAACACCAGACTTTCCCACACACGTAACATCACTCTCTTTATCTATAAAAACCTGCATATCCAAGTTTGAATATGGCTTTTGTCATCTACCCAACAAATGTAAGGAGCAAACGTTCCAAAAGTTAAATGTACTTTAAACATCCTACATACTAAAAATGCACTTTCACTGTATTCCTACCCAAGTGACTTTTACCTGTGCAGATATTGGATTAATGCCAGTCTGGCAGCAGTTCTTTCCTGATTAAATGCATGTATTCATAAATATAAAGCTGTTAAGCCGCTGTATTGATAGCTGTTATCAATAGTTTGTCAGTTTGTGAACGCCTCTGTCAGCAGGAAGGTGTGTATCAAATATTTATTTAGGAAATCTCAGCAGCTATTCAGGTTGAAAAGAGACTACACTGCAGGGAGAAAAGAAGTGTGCACAAAACACAAAGCTTTCTCAATCCACATTTTAGCACCATGAATTATTCAGAGCAGTAATGTAACTGGGCTAAGTACAGAACAGACCCATAGAATAGTGTTTTTTGGGTTTTTTTACAACCATTGGGAGTTTTAAGACTGGTGTCTTGTTTTGACAGCCTTTTTGCTTGAAAAGGTGTCTTACTTTCAGGTAAGAGTCATGAATAGTGTCCCCAGACCAAACCGCATTCGTGAGTTATTGCATCCCAGAGATTTAAAGCCCCCCGCTCTCATTTATTGGGTCTTGACAGGAAACCCTACAGAGATAATGATCGAGGAGACGTGGAATTTTTCTCTCCTCTTTCTTTAATTCTCTGTATGAACATCTGCACATCGTAAATTAAATAAAAAAAGTATTTCCAAAGCATGTTGTCAAACACCATGAAGAGTCGAGCAAATTACCTACAGTACGTAAGAAACCGGGAGACGCTGTTGCCAAGTTCCTTTGGAGTAAACCCCCGAATGAAAACTTAATTAACTTCCCACCGCCTTCTTCTCTCTTTGTGCTGGCAACCCTCTGTGCCAGTCACATCTCTCCATCGGGGAATTGCATGACACAGGCCAGTCACAGGAACCGTAAAACGCTCTTGACACATCCCTTTTAATGCATTTCACCACTTTCTCCCTTGCAAGCGAGACATATGGGTTGTGACAGGTGACAGAACGTCAGAGCGTGTTTTTTCCTTAACACCTGCATCCCAGCCGTGTGTGTGTGTGTGTGTGTGTGTGTGTGTGTGTGTGTGTGTGTGTGTGTGTGTGTGTGTGTGTGTGTGTGTGTGTGTGTGGAGTGGATGTGCGAAGTAGGTTTTTAGATTGAAGGTGTGATAAACCCCCTCTGACTGGATTCACAGCAACACTGAGTCACACCGACTGCATGGTGACAAAGCAACTCGCTAACAGCTGACTATTATCATGAGGTTACACACATTTTATTGGGAACAAGAAATTGGCTGCTGTCAAAGCCAAAGTCATTCTGAGCTGCTAATTTGCGCAGGTTACAGTGAAAGTGTCGGCGGGGTTGTAGCAGCGAGCGCAGAAAATGATTCAGGTTAAAAACAAATGCGTGTTAAGTGGTTTGATGCTTACAAAGTCTTTAAAGAAGAAGAGAGAACATTGGACATTAAGCATCAGTAGAAGGCTCGCCCTCACTCACTGAAAGAAGGGAACATGTTTACCTCCCAACACATTCGCTGAGCACTTTTCTTCCCATTGCGTAAGAAAACTTTTGAACCCTTTCCAGTGAACAAATAGCCCATAACGACTGGGATGCTCTGCAAATTTAAGCTGCTTTCGCAGACTTCTGCCGTCTGCCTGGGTCTACCGGTACACTCCTTTCACACACACATAAACACACACACACATATCCCTCCCCATCCCTCTGGCACACCAAGGCGGACTGGTCATATTTGTTTGTTTGTACTCCCGCTCGCTCAGCCTGTTATTCAATTTCTCTGTCCAGCGCTCGTCTCCCTTTAGACACACAAAAATGGCTCTGTTAGCATTCTGATCCAAAGCTCAAAGACTCAGCGGCAAACTCTGGCAGGCCTGACAGGCAAAAGAGAGAGTGGATGACAGCGAGAGGTGATGAGAGAGAGAGAGAGAGAGAGAGAGAGAGGGGGGGAGGTAGAAAATGGAAGCAGAAGAGAGAAAACTGAAGTGTGAGACGGGGAGAGAGCAGACCTGTCTGTGTTGTGTGTTAATGTACTGTAGATGTCACAGACACTGACCTGCCAGTGGACAACGGTGCCCGCTGCCAACACAAACAGAAACACACACACACACACACACACACACACAAAAATACATGAGTAGTCTGGCCCACACACTGGTTTTCTGACGCAGCACAGACAGCTGTGTGGACCAGCCTGACTTCATATTGAATAGAGGACACATACAGACACATGCACACACATCATGACTCGTGTATGAGTTGATCCTGTCATGAACATACAACACTCGTGTCCAAATATTCACAGTGCAAGACGAGAGTAAGAGAAGAAAACCAAACCAAAATCACAGATCGATTCCAACTAATGCAAGAACAGAAAATATATACAAGTTGTCAAGTTCTTCATCTGTGCGAGATTACAGACTTCGAATAATAAAAAGTTTTAAAAACTAGCTTTTAAAAACTCAAATAGATTCTGAGAGTTTCCCATCATCTTGTAACTTAACTTACTACACATCCCTTCGTTTATTTTGCTGCTGGAGCTTTGACATTATTTCCATTTTGATTTAAATGCTGATAGAAATTGAGATATGAGGAGGCGAAATACATCTTCCAGACAATTTTTTAATGCATAACAAATTCACAGTACTGAGCTAAAGTACAAAGTTAAAGCCTTCCTTAAAGGGACAGTTTGCACCAAAATCAAAAGTAAACACATTTTCCTCCCTGTGGTGCTAGATATTAGATTGTTTTGGTGTGAGTTGCTGAGTGTTGGAGACGTCCTCTCTCGGCTTGTGGTGCTCAAAGCGCCAAACAAATATATTTAAAGAACTCAACAGCGATGTCTCTCCAGAAATCATGACCTAGTTACTCAAAATAATCCACAGACCTCATTGTGAGCACTTTTCGGACAGATTTGGCATAAGTTAGTGCATTCAAATGGGAAAAATTCCCCCTCAGCCAGACACATGACTAACGTGCGACGACTTTCAGGAATCAAAATAATGATGCGACAGACTGTTCTTGCTTTCCAGTCGTTGTTTACCTCCACCCGAATACTTGATGCCATGCTAATCTCCTCTTTCCCCCTCTGTTGCAGTTATGCTAATGTAAAGAAATGCAGCAATGAGGGCCGGGCCCTGATGCAGCTGGATTTCCAACAGTTCCTCATGAAGCTGGAGAAGCTGACTGACCTGCGGCCCATCCCGGATAAAGAGTTCGTGGAGACCTACATCAAGGCCTATTACCTGACGGAGAATGACATGGAGCAGTTTATCAAGAATCACAGGGTGAGATGGGGAAGATGGAGTTTAAAGAGACAGTAACACAACAATAAAATGAAGGAGTCAGGGTAGAAATTACAAAATGAAAAGTGATTTAATTTAAAAATGTAACACAAGGTTCTCCAGATGTGGGGGAGGAAGGGACAAAGTGGTTGTGCCAAATAAGAGAAACCAATATATCAAAACTAAGCCTCGACTTATTTTTACCTCTAAAACAAAACACAAACCAAAAACCTAACTTTCTGATCTAAAAAAAAAGACCTTCCCCAAACAAATACATGGGTGGCAGCAACAACCAATACACCAAGTGTTTCTACACACAAAATAACTGCGTGTCCCAAACCTCCCGCCACATACTTTTACACAACAGAGCAGCAGCAGCCCAGTCAGTCTCAGGGTTCATCCCAAAGCCTGATCTCGCTTTCACGTTTCCCTCACTTGCGTCTCTTCCTCGCGTCTTGGCTTCGCGAGGAGAGAAGAAACGTGGAAATATGTCTCTAGAGAAATGAGATGTCTTTTCCTCTGAAGTGTCACACAAAGCGACGTCTGTTTGTGATGACGGCGGCAGCTGATCACAGCTGGATCAACTATCAGGAGGCTCTGTAGGCTTTATTGAAACAAAGTTAACTCATCAACCTGACTCTCTGACTTTGATTGTATACATATTAAAAGTTGAGGAGGGAAATAGCAGATGAAGAACACAAATGAAGAACGTCATTTGTGCTCCTGTTTTTGGTCAGATTTTTAACTAGATGGCAAATTAGAGAACAAATAAAATATAAAACTTGGCAGTGATACACTCCAGTGTATCAGTCCGATCCAATCAATAAGTGATATCCAGTCAAGGGGTGTGTTGGTCTGTAAAAGACTTCGCGAAGGCTGCACTCGTGTATCCTCGCTTCCCTCTCCTCTGAAAGCCTCCTCTCTCCTCGACTCTTCCGAGCGCATTTAACGAACGTCCTTCAAGATGGAGAGTCTCAATCGATTTCCAGGTCAAGTGATCGAGGATAGAGGAGTCGAGGAGGGATATTGGGATGAACCCATAGAGAAAAACAGGGAGGAAGGAAGCAAGGAAGTTGTGCTGACTCACTCTTTGTGTTTCTGTGCAGGAATACTCCATGAAGCAGCTCGCCAACTTGGTGAACGTTTGTTTGGGTTCGCATATAAACAAGAAGGCTCGTCAGAAACTCCTGGCGGCCATCGATGACATTGACAGACCCAAGAGATAGGTCGACGAACGGGGCAGACTCTGAACGTATCAAGCAGCCACAGAGACGGACACTCCAAACAGAGGAACTTCGGCAGTGGAGCTCCACGTAGAATGTCTTCATTTACAGTTTAAAGCGTTCATGTTGTGGTGTGTTCGACGAGCTGTACAGCACATGCAGTCGTAGAGCTACTGTGTGCAGTGATTTAAAGCTCCAATGTTATCCAAATGCTAATTATCTGTTAGTGTACAGCTCTGATGTGGTCAAAAACATATGGTATCTCATGATATTCTGATTAACATAACTACTAACACTTTCACTCTCAAGCATGCTGCAGTTACTCTCTGCATTACAGTAGATGTCCCATAACGCATGCCCTCGCATTTCCATTTAACAAACATGCCGCTTATGAAATTTTCCTGCAAATTGTCCGCAGTCAATCATCTCGATCTCGTCAATGACCGTGAGGAGCAGATCTTGACTTCCACGTAAGCTACAAGTACAGGATCTAACAGTGTAACGTGAAGTGTAGCTTGGCCATGTGGTCGTGTTTCGCGATCCATCTGTTTTCACCAAATGTGCTCATTTTCCGATATGACTGCGACCTTGAGATTACACGTGATTTATTAGTTGCTATTGTTTGCAATGTTGTAGAAGTTTTGTGGTTAAAACGTCCTAATTACAGATCCAAGAAGCGTCCTTAGTGGTTCTAAACCTCCATTATCTGAATGCTCCCCCCTGAGATACAGTGGATCTGGGTTGTTCATTTTAATCATTCATTGTGAATTGTTCCAGCAGCCCATATGTTTGCTGTCTGATTTCACTTCAGGGTCTTTGTTGTGCCTGACTAGTTTCTTTGTTTTGTTTATTTGTTCACGAATTACATAAATCTAATATATGATGATTCTGAAAATAATATAAATTGCCGTAGTTAGCGTTACTATAGAGTATGTCTGCACTAGCTGCGCTCCTGTCTTTGTTTTATCATGTCTGAGGAGGAGTTTTTGAGCCGGTCTTTGAATTCAGTCTGACTTTCTTGCTTTGTAGGTTTTTTCAGGCACTGATTGTGTTATTCTGTCGACTACAAATGCTTTCCTCCAAAGCTTTAAAGCCCCCCCCTACTTGACCAGGCCTGCTGAGAGAGCAGATTCATATACTGTCAAAAAGACAGGGAGGGGACAGGAAGTTACAGTTTTTGATAAGGCTTCAAATTTTGTGCGCAACTATTCCAAGAAGAATTCTGTAAATGTGAATGTTTTGAACAATGTCTGTATTTATTTCTCGCTTTGTGTCTCATTTGGGTTTTTATATGATAACTGCTGGAAGTGTGCTCGTCATTTATCACCTCTCAGTATCTTGTAACTTATCAAATGAATACAAATATTTTAAAAATTGTCAAATTTTGTTGGGGGTCAAGTGCACTATAGTGAAAAAAAATCAGTAATCGGTGTTGGAAGTGTAGGTTGAACCAAAATGATTCTAACATAATAAACACACTAACAATGGCCTCTGTTATTCTTTCCCACTTCATCCTCACAGTGCAACTGCATAATCTATAAATCACATCCAACCTTTAAAAGCTCTGTGTTCAGCAGTTTGAATGGAGTTGTTGTCAATGGTCATCAGAATATGAGTGTTGTCTTCCAGCAGCGCTGCAGTCCATCCTAATGATGCTTTACTCAGCCAGGAGCACAACACTGTCAGATTAATTGATGCGGCTTCCTGTGCGGGTACAAGCCCTCTGTCTTCCTGTTTAGGGGGAGCCTGCTGATCAGGTTGGACTGAACGAGCTGTGAAGGACTCATAACTTTGATGATTCACTGTTTTTATGCCTCCATGCTGGCGATAGCTTTGGCAAGAGGCATTTTGTTTTCCAGTTGTCCGTCTGTCCATTTCTTTATGGTGAATGTGATACGTCAAGAAGCTCTGGAGAGGATTTCCTCAGAGTCAGCACAAACGTCCACTTGGACTCAAGAATGAACTGATCTTGGGCGCCCATCTTGAAACTATGGTGATTGTATAGATCTCCTGTGCTGCCAGCTTTAAGATGTGTGTGACGCATCCATGTTTTAGAGTTCAACTCTATTCAGGAATGTTTCCGCAAATTCCCATGAGATGGTACATCGTATGAAATTTTCACCAATGATTGGAAGTTGTGTGCAAATGGTGCTCAAGAAATATAAAGCCAATAGGCCAGATGGGGGCGCTATAATTTAGGTCAAAGAATTCGACACATATGTTCAGGTGAAGGAGTTCTATGAGAGACTCAAAAAAAATGTAATTTCAGCCTGACTAGATTGTCAGCCATATTGAATTTTTGAAAATCATATTTTTTGACATCTCCTCCCAAGGTGTGGGTCCGGTTTGTACCAAAGTTGCTGTTGATAATTATGGGATGGAGCTCTGCAAAAGTTAACAGCTTTTGGATATGTCATTGTATTTTGATGATACTGACCAATGAATTTTAGAGAGGGCGTGGCTCAGCACATTAATGGATTTGCATTGGAACTATCACCACAAAACTTGCAGGAAATGTCAACATAAGTACCTGAATCATACCCTGAAAGTTTGATTCAAATCGACCAATAGGGGGCGCTACACATGCAAAAAGTTGATATCTCATAATCAGCCAGAGATATTTGTACGAAACTTGGTTTGCATCATCTAGGGTCATGTCTCAGTCAATGCACAAATCTGAAAATGATTGCTTAAAGGGGGCGTGGCTTATTACATTAAAACTAAATTTCAAGACATTTCACATTCTATACTTCAAAAAATCAGAATAAATCGCCAGTGTGTCCTGCAGAGCTGAAATTGTTCAGCTCGTCCACTGAGTTGTGACAAAAGTTTGCCATGCTGCAACCTATAGTCGATTCAGAAGTCCGTCACTAATTAATTAACATCTATATCTCCAAAAGTCGTCATGTAAATGCAACCACCCTTTGACATAGATAGTCTTTGGATGTTAATTGTCACATGTTTCAAATGGTGTTGAGATGGTGTTTAAAGGTTAGCTCACAGTGATATTCATTATCTTGTTGTAACATTTTCGATTTCATCTCATTTTTAACCAAATGTCACCAAAATATTTGATAATATGTCTGAAATCAGCGGAATGATGTGCGATTTTTTTTCAGAACTCTATCACCAACGCTTTAACTGTTATTGATACCTTCACAACCTTTGGGCCAATCATCACAAACCTTGCAAGCAATCTCTGAAGCGGTACCAGGAACATATCCTGAAAGTTTCATTCAAATTGACCACTAGGGGGCACCACAGATGCAAAAAAATGGGCTTGGGATAATACAAATCAGAGTCTAAATCAGAAATTGATTGTTTAATCGTTACAAAACTTGCAGGGTGTGTTAAATAATAATGATGAACCATGTGTTTTGAATTCTTTTGAAATCAGTCAATAGGAGGCGCCACAAGTTCCAAACAAGTGCAATGGTCTTTCTCAAAGTGTGGCTATAAATCAATGAGGGTTTGCTCAAACATCAACAAACTCAGTGTACTTTTTTAATGAAGCCATTATAGCATGTCCCCAAAAGAAGAGCGTGGCCTCGTGGAGATTTGGACGTAAATGAACGAGCATGTGTCTGATTGTCATAAAACCTGTTGTTCATCTTTAACACAGGTGTCCTAAACTTTCAAGGGTCTTGATCTCACCCAGCTTTCAACTTCCATGCTGGCTTGAACCCCAGAATAGCTGCTTGCGTCCATATTCCTATATTTAATATGGTGAACTTAAGATTCTGTGTTTTTGCAGTTTGTGTGGCAGTATTCGATAATTTCCCCCTTATGTGTCGCCTTTTCTTGAGCGCTGTCCTTATATAGACTTAATTCACGACCTACCCGACACTGCTGCTCCTACTGTCCTTTCGCAACACATTTGGGTGCCCAGCTGGATCGTTCCCCTCCTGTGATGCTGTGGCCCAGATACCCTTTCAGATAAAAGACCAGGCACTCTTTGCGTCTGCATTTTTGCCACTCTGCCAAATTACATGAGCCAAGCTCATAGAAATCACTATCACTGACCTACATGGCCTCTATTCCCCCACTGCCTGCTGATGTGCAATCACACAGACTCCATTCATGTCTAATTATACATTTGAAACTCAGAACAATTGCTGGCAAAGCCTGTTAGTAATGTTTACTTTGCACGATGATTGACAAGACAAGCTGTGACAGTGGAGCAGGAGAGAGTGAAAGTAAATGTGGCAACCAGAGGAGATGTTGATGAGAAATGCTGGTTGTACATGAAAGAGAAAATTGATACACGATCAGAGAGATAACATGCTGACAATATTTAGATGATGACTTTTCCAGAAAAGTTCCGTAGCACAGTAAAAGCTGCTTTTTATCAACAGTGGTCATCTATGGAAATGTGCTGTATTTTCTCAGGAATGGGACAGTCTCTGATCACTTGTCTTTGAATCTTCAGCTTTGAAATATTGATTAAAAATCTCCTGATCTCTCCTTAATTCACTCATAACCAAAGTTGATAGTGCATTACAAAGTTGTTTTTTATTTTTATCATTATTATTGAAGGAGGAAAAATGTTTGTTCTGCTTGTCCCTCTGCAGAGTCATCAAAGTCAATATAAAGACAGATTAAAGCTGGAACTACTCCTGACATATTATGTGCAACAAAACTAACAGAGGAGGTCAAGCGTGGTCCACATAGACACACATGGTCGCAGAAAGAATAGTGATGCCAAGGGCCGCTGTTGGCCATTTGGGTGCCCTAAGCACAATTGCTTTGTTGTTGGGAGTGTGATCTTCAAACTGTAGAAGTATGTTTTGACTAACGATGTTATAAGAAACCAGAACTATACAACAAGAACAAGCAAACACACACACACATATTAATTTTTATTAATTCATTATATGACAGCTTCTCAGCTCGTGCTGCAGCTGCGATGTCTTCACTGAACCATCGGCAGTGCAGCTCAAACCGTGTTGTGTCTGAGCCTTAACTGGGAGAGTGAATGCAATACCTATAATACTGATTGATGATGATCATATTGGGCTGTTTTAGTGCCCCCTCCTGCACTGGTGCCCTAAGCGTGTGCTGCGTGTGCCCTCAGTGCCGCCGGGCTGCTGGCTGCAGACACCACCATGGACATCCTCACACCATCTTCAGCAGCTGTGAGGTGTGATGACCTCAACCAAGGGACGGTTTCTTTTAAAACGTTTTGAAGCATCTCATGTACTCAGAGTAGCTGGATAATATGTGTGTGGATGTTTTCCAATATCAAGTCTCTGTTCAGTGGCGGCACGGTGGTGTAGTGGTTAGCACTTGCCTCACAGCAAGAGGGCTCCTCTTCTGTGCTCCTCCTGGGTGGGAGCACAGAAGGGGTTTTCTCCAGCTTCCTCCCACAGTCCAAAGACATGCAGGTTAATTGGTGACTCTAAATTGGCCGTAGGTGTGAATGTGAGTGTGAATGGTTGTCTGTCTCTATGTGTCAGCCCTGTGATAGTCTGGTGACCTGTCCAGGGTGTATCCCGCCTCTCACCCCAATGTCAGCTGGGATAGGCTCCAGCGACCCCCAAGATGATGGGCGGTTATGGAAATGAATGAATGAAGTCTCTTAAGATTGCCTGGCAGTAAGACACACATTTTTTGCTAAATGCTAACATGCTCATGGTGGATCCCCAGCCGTGACTCCTGTGTTCATGTCACAGGGTGTGATTGTACCCAAATGCAGCACTCAGAGAGGCAGACAGACAGTTGGTAATGACCTTTATTGTTTACACAGATATGCAACAGTTCTGGGGTCTTGGGTTTGGCTTGCTTGTAGTTCCAGCAGTGAGTGAATGAGACAAGAGCAGGCAGTCTGAGAGCTGTGGACTACCATAAGTGCAGGTGGGTCTCTGGTGAGGCTGGTAGTGGGGTGAAGACTGACGTAGCTGGCCGAATCAGGAGAGCTGAGGTTAGGAGGTCGGGAATCGGAGTCGGAGACAGAAGGCTGAGGTGATTACCAGGGCAGAGAGGACAGAGGCAGGTCATGAACAGGCAGGGTCGGTACTGGGAAAACAAGCCAAGAGTGAGTACTGGAGTGTCTTGCATGGAGTCCAAGAACAATCTGGCTGATGAGCTGCAGCTGTGGAGGCAGGTGAGAGGAGTTGTCTTGATGAGAGGGGCGTGGCTAGCAGGGTGCAGGTGAATGGAAATGGACCTTTTTCACAGCAGACATTTTGAATTTGTCACAGCAGGGAAACGACGGCTCAGTCCCATTAAGAATGCCAACAAGCTGTTCCAGTGAGCCAGAGTGCAGGTGAGGGAGAGAAGCAGACTGTGACAGTTCGTGGAGGAACTGGTATGTCCAGTGATGTGTGTGAGAACTTTCTGCTGTTTGTGACAATAATCCCTGATGTGTCTGCAGAGCCACATTCAGCCGAGCTTGGGGAGCACAGCGGGACAGAGAGGCTGAGCGGACTGGATATAATATGCCTTAAGAGAGAATGATCAGCACGAGGAGGACGGTGTGGTGCTCAAGACTTGAATGCTATTCAGACAGGTAAAAGCCTTCAACAAACTGACCCTTAACTCCGGCGTTCTGCGAGGTAAAATTACTGTTTTTGTCAAAGTAGTCTGGCTACTTTTTGCTACTCCCCCTTCCACAGTAGTACATTGCATTAGGTTCGTAGTGGTACTGTCTTCTTCTCCACACTGGGGGTGTGCCAACTGTAGGTAATACACTGACTATATAATCCCACTTCTAAAAATCAAACTATCCTTTACCATGTAAATAGATAAGAGTTAAAATCGGATGAAGGGCTGAATAGCTTTGTCTTCCCCGTCATGTCAGTTGTCACTTATCTGACAGAGAGAAGAGGAAAAGACAGAGGGCTAACCTCAGGAGATACAGGCCTCGGGTAGAAAACAGATTGTCAGGCTAACTGGAACCCACATACACACATGAAGACCTTTTAATCTCAGTGTCTCCCTCTGCAAGAGCAGAAAATCGAAAACTGTAACCAGGGAACTGTGCACGGTTAAGGCAAACCCATTCACTCTGTCATAATGACAGCAGGGTGTATTCACAGAGCTTTTCATTAAAGCGGTTTTATTGATTCAGCCCTATCACAAATAAACGTATTGAGCCGTGGAGGGAGTTCAGGAATGTTCATGGCATGTGGTACAAAATGAGTATGCTATTTTGTTGCACTGTGCAGATTGGTGATGCTAATAAAAATGGTTCTACTTGCCATAAACCAAAATAAAATGACATTGAATGGGATGCAAATATGGGGTTTTTAGTGTTAGGAGATAGAGAGCATGAAAGAGATATTCATTCATACGCCTCAGTAGTTCAATAAACATGGCTATTTCCATTACTTAATGAACACAATGCCGGTATTTTCTCCTCATATATTGACTGGTATTACAGATTGAAGCAGCTAATTGGATGTCAGACTCCGCTGCGTGAACTTTCACGTCGGCTCTCTGAGAATCTTGTTCCACCAGTCGGTGCTAATTTGTTGCATGACTGGCTTTGCTTGAGCGGAAACAAATGTTGTGACTGGTCGTAAACATGAGGAGGGCAGGAGAAACCTCAAGAAACATCAGAGGAAGGAGGCTGTTGATTCAAAGTTCAGCTCAAAGTTTATTCGGTGTCCTTTAAATTGTCAGCAAAGAGAATCTGAAACTTTAAGAGGCTGGATAGATGTTTAAGGGCAGTTCTGTACACTGAGAGAAAATAAGACATATTGATTATATGTACATTATCACATTAGAAATTATTCTACGGACACATGATGAATCAAACCTTTTATTCCAATTCACACCTTTAATAATATCATATCAGCAGCACCAGCAGCGCTCTTGGAAATACCCTCACACAAAACACAAAGTCAATACTCCCGTCTTTGAGGAATGAGTATTGATTTTTCTCCTCTGAACTTAAGTTTTGGTGTAAATTATCGGTTTCCACAAAGTTCAGAAAAGGGGACAGTGATATTTAGACATCTAATTTCAAAGTGGTGGATGTTTATTTTGCCACAGGGGAGCTAAGATTTGATTTTGCTTGCATTACAAATGACTCATAATGCATATTTTTGTTTCATGATCTCAGTCCTTAACCACTGACATACTTGAAATGATAGACAGGGACGTTTTCATTGATTGACAATAACAAACAGTGTGTTAGACTGGAACTGCAGGTCCTAAACTGCAGATTTGATACTGATGGCGCTTAGTCCATGAGCCAGGGGGTTGGTCGTGCCAATTTGGAGGGACCATGTCTCTTACACCCCTTTTCCACTGCACAAAAAACACGCCAACACTTGCTTATGTCTGGCTTTTTAATGCAATGGGAAAGGTTTTAATTGGCATCCACTCCCAGGTCAAATGACTCTGCAGTAGTCACGGCTCCGATCGACGTTGATGGGAACACAACACCAGGGTTGATTCACTAATTTTAGCTCCTTTACCAGCGATTAGCGATAATAACACACCACAGCATGCCGTCCGTCTCCGCTCAAGCAACGCTCAAACATCGATCCAAATTAGTTGCCACCAAGTTTGAAAGAGAGACTGAATAAGTTAGAGAGGTATAAAAAAAAAATAACCTAAAGTTTTCACTGTCCCAACCCTCACCTATGGTCATGAGCTCTGGGTAGTGACCGAAAGAATGAGATCGTGGATACAAGCAGCCTCTGTGGGGTGTCTGGGCTCAGCCTTAGAGAGAGGGTGAGGAGCTCGGATGTCCAAAAGGGAGCTCGGAGTAGAGCCGCTGCTCCTTCGCCTCGAAAGGGCTAAGTTGAGGTGGTTCGGGCATCTGATCCTCCTGCTGGTGGTGTTTCTGGCACATCCCACTGGTAGGAGTTCCCCGGGGCAGACCCAGAACACGCTGGAGGGATTACATATCTCATGTGGCCTGGGAACGCCTCGGGGTCCCCCAGGGGGAGCTGGAAAGTGCTGCTGGGGAGAGGGACTTCTGGGGCACTTGGCTTGGCCTGCTGCCCCGGATAAGCAGATGAAAATGGACGGATGGATGGATGTCTTCCAGCCTGTCTGTGACGTTGAACGTGACACACTAAAAAAAACAACTCACACACATAAAGGCGTACTCATCCGCTGTAGAGACATGTACACAGCTCTGGTCTACTAGCAATGGGAAAGGAGTCTATAGCCTATTTATGTGTTTAAAAAAACCCGTTTAAATGTGCTGATTTGGGTGGAAAAGGGGTATTAGTGATTTTTTTGTAAAGGTCTATGTCCGTAGTGTTGGAAAATGCATGATGTCATTGCAGCAATGGTAGCTCTTTATGTGCTGTCACTCCTTTTTTCAACCCACCATCATTAAGATTTTTCCATTTAACACACAGAGCCAGTGTAAAAGAGGGTAACATTTACAGAACATTACAAAGTCATATATCACAGTAAAGGTTAGACTATAATCTATCCACCAGTCACATTTTCATGATATGTAGGAGAACAGATTTTGACCTTTTGACCTATAACGCTGCAATATGGCAAAGTCTGAATGCCTCTATAAATGCCCATGTACCTAAAAACATCGGCACCCAGAGGCCACTTTGCAAAACACAGAATATTCATTGTATTATAATACTCTTTCACAGGCATAGTTTCACATTCCTGTTAACAAATGACTCATATCCACTCTGCCTAATAAGTGAGCCATGATTGAAGTCCATAGTCATACAGTCGAAGACCGTGAATCACTCTAATGGGCTGAATATTTATTCTGGTAAACAAACAGAGAAGATTATTCCGTGTAATTTCATGGGTCTCGCCCTCTCGTGTCCTCCTTTTCACAGCACTGCAAACAGTGTGATGACTCCTGAGTACTGAGACAGATAACAAATGAGCGATTCTCTGTATTTCATCAGCGACAGTATCTCACAAATCTAATTGTATTTGGCCTCACTATATGCAGATCTCCCTGCTGAGTGTAGTGTGTACGCAAACATAGTGTTGATTTAGAGTTTAATAAAAGGGCAGGGCTGTCTTTGCACTTCTTGTTTACACACCCAGTGACCACTGTCCTCAGATTACTTTGCGTGTTTGGGTGAGGAGAGTTTAATATGCAAAATGGGTCAATATTAACATTCCGTGGGGCTTCACCGTAATCATCATAATGCAGACAAATGATTAGCTGTGCGTGATCAAGAAACATGTTTGACCTCGAGGTTGAAACACACACACAGTCGCCATCACTGCATGTTTGAATTACATTAACATTGTAACGATTGATCCTGAGCTCGGAGTCAAATATGTGACAAGAATTTTTATCTGCATACTGAGATCACACTCTGCCCTTCAGGTAGCGCTAATAGTGACAGAATGGGAGCACAACATACTGTAATGTCACCGCGAAAGGTCACTTATCAAATTCTGTCTCTCTCACTTTGTGTCTTGTATTCAACAGGCTCTTTTTGTAAATGGCGACAGAGAATGTCTACAAAAACCACTGCAATCAAAGACAAATCAAACGTTATCACACGGCAGGAAAGATGACACTTTTTTTCATGCTTGAAGCCGACAGGAGAGCCTCCAAACAGTGACCCACCAATGTCTACACTGTTTTCATTTTTACTTGATGGCAAAATAATGAAAGTGATTCATCACACGAGGGAAAGTAGACCTGCTCACATTCTCTGCCTTCTGTGGAAAATGCGCTTCACAGCCACCATTACCATATAGACCAATATTTCACCCACCAATTTGTCAAAGGCTCCTCCGCATTGCTTTTAGTAATACAATCTGTATACTGTACCTTCCATTTCAATCACCGGGTTATCATAAGGCCCAGCGTGCTTCTCTTGGCTTTCCCTGTTTCTCATTACTCAGAGGAAAGCCACGGCCTACAGATCAGGGATTTTAAAGAAGTCAGAGTGAAGGCGACGGCAAATGAAGGTTTAACAGGTCCTGAGCTAACCTGAAACCGTGACAGCTTTTCTTTTAACGGCAATTACACACCGCCTTTGCGCCGCACCCATACTGACAGTGTGTAAGTGTGTGTGTTAAAGAGATTCAGAGGGGAAAAGATAGAAATATAAGTATATATCATGGATAATATATGCTGTAAGGAGCACGCACCACAATGAATGCTAATGTGTCCAACTTCTATTCCCCCGTGGCGTGCCTGTCTTCTCAAAGCTACAGGGGGTTAAAGGAGGGACATTAAAGGGTCATTCCAGTTAATTACAACTTGGACCATGTTTTCATAGTGTATGCCATCATTTCTGTGAATTCGAAAATATTGTAGTTGCCAAAGTTAGCAGTCAGAGACAAGCGGCAACTAGGCTCAGATATTAGGCAACATCAGGGTATATAGAAATCACAAACGTATGATTTTCGATACACAATATAGACACTCCTCTTTCTATTAAACTGATACGGAGATGCTGTATTGAGGCGTGGTGGAACACGAAGCTGGGCTGAGAAACATGCTAACTGCGAGTGGTGGTTGACATTACAGGACGAGTAAAAATTGAAAATGCCTCTGCCTGTTTGCGAGTATTTGTGGTTTAGTCCTGATGATAAAACTGAGCGATCGAACATGGACAAAGCTGTGTGCAGTCGCATATCATCTCCGTTCAGCCCACTGATGTGTTGATATACCAGTATCAGTTTAAGTGTCTTCAGGACCTCCAGCATATTCCCATCTATTCATTATTCTGTATCCCATAAGTGTTTAAACCCAGCAAGAATTGTCTAAGTGGGCTGATTGCATTTTAGACCCACACACAGTATTGTAGGCTAGATAATGTCATACATGCACACATACAATACGTACATTTTTTTTATACAAATACCATCATATACCATATACCCCAGAGAAATGTCAGGAAGGTATGTAGGTATGAAAAATAAGATACTGCCCAAGCCATGCAGCAGCCATCAGGGCTAAAAAACATTAAGCCAACGCGAAAGGGCCCAAAACTGCAGTTCTTTCGATGGCCACTTGGGGCTGGCTCCGAAACCGAATCAATCACCAAAATGTCCAGCTTTACAGCAGAAATAAACATGCTTACAGCCTGGTGAGTGACCATCGCCCGCTGAGACAGTATTTGTTCTGAGTCTTGCAGCGCCAACAATTTGTATTTTTCATGGCCAATATCATACAATATTAGCTGGTTAGATACAGCAGCAACCAGTGTCTCTTCCACACCTGTGCCTTTGCTACTGGTTGAAGCTACAACTTTGCCTGTCAAAGTTGAATTCCACAGTATGTGAAAATGTGAACTTGCTTTGCAAATGCTTTTCAAGCCCCTTCCCTCACATTGAATGAATCATTTTCCGTAGCCACTTATCCTGTTAGGGGTCTCAGGGGGGCTGGAGCCTGTCCCAGCTGACACTGGGCGTGAGGCAGGGTACACCCTGGACAGGTCGCCAGACTATCACAGGGCTGACACATAGAGACAGGCTAACCTAACCTGCCTGTCTTTGGACTGTGGGAGGAAGCTGGAGTACCCAGAGAAAACACTGACACGGGGGGAACATGCAAACTACTCACAGAAGGGCTCCCCCACCCTGGGTTCGAACCAGGAACCCTCTTGCTGTGAGAAGACGATGCTAACCACTGCACTGCCATGCCGCCAGAGAAAAATATTCGCCAATGAAGAAAGAGCACTCACATTGGCATCAATTGTTTCATTCATGCTGTATAACCACTGGCTCATCTGTAGCTGTATATGGCTTTAAGATGATTACTGAGGTCCATTTATATTTATGAAGGTGCACAGTCGTCACTTGACAAACTAATAAGCTCATTCCACTGTTGAAGGCTGCTGCAGCACCATCACCTCAGCCTCCTCTTCATGTGCTGTATTTTTTTCATATTGCTGAGTTAATTAAGATTTAATGTTCATGTTTTTATCGAGGGGATTTTGTCAAGAGTTCACTACAAAAGCAGGTCCTCTTTGGCAACATCTAACTGTATAGACATTCGCTGTAAAAGCTTGAATTCTTGACACTTGTCTCTAGCTAAAGCTCAAGAAATTGGAGATGTTAAACGTTCCCACTACTCACAAGCACCACCAGGAATCCTCATACTGTACATGTTGACTTTGAGGTTTAAAGGCTGTTTCAGAGGTCAACAATGACGGAACAATGAAGCTGTAATAAGCCAGAATCATCCTTTACTGATAAAATATGGAAAATATATTGGAAACACCCACTCAGCTGCACTCCTGAAGAGATACACAATCGTACTTTCGGAGTGCAAAAACTACCACCCTGACAGATCTGGACATATTTGAAGGAGCATAAGTTCTGCGCCCTACCAGACTCCTGTCGTCCTCCTTCATCACATCTGCCTTCAAGTATTAGATGACCATCAGCACTCTATTGCTCGTTTTATGTTGCGTTTAATGTTGCGTTCAGCACGGACCATTTGCGATCTTGATGTTGATAATAATGAGGGTTTAGTTGTGTGCTAATGGGAATGAGGTTTATATTGACACAGAGCTCAGCGTTGGCCAACTTAGCTCTGACAGGTTTTTGTAGATCTCCCCGTGGGTACTCTGAGGATAATAGAAACTGCAGACAGTGGGCTCACAGAGCTGCTCCGGATAAATCATCCCATCCAATCCCACCTGGGCCTCAGCCAGCGTTATTTACATATTCAAATTAACCGCGGGATTTACTTGAGGTTTGCATCGTGAACTCACTAAAGTGGAGGCATTATGCATCTGTCTTGTGCATGTGCTTGAATTTTCTCCCCAGTTATTAAAACATTTGCACTGGTGGCAACGTTTACTACCACAGAAGTACGTAGGGGAAGAAAAAGGCAGCCGTGTTTACTTTCTCCCAAAAAAATCCTTTGGTTCTGCTTCTTAACCTTCCTGTCTGCTTTTCTTTTTCTCTCTCCGTCTTCCTTTAGTCATTCATCATCAGATTCATAATTTATTATACTGTCAGCGTGTCTGTGAGTAAATTGCTTGCATGCACACAACCAATCACACTATTTAGGCAAAACCCAAGAGAAGCATCTCATAAATACACAAGAAAAATCTGAATCTGCTGAACTTTGTATTTGTCAGTTTTCTTATTTTGAACAGCATCCTGTCTCCCATGTCCGTACTAATGCTGCAGGATGCTCTGGTGTATAATTCATCTCAGTTTCATTTGTCATGGTCGTGTGTGTTGTTGCTTTTGTGCTTGGCGCTCGCTGATGCTAGTCTTTCACTTCGGCACACATTTCAAGACTTTAGGAGTGAGACAGATTGGTGCTATCTGGGCTTGATTTAAGCTTGCGAGGTGATACAGGGTGCGTACAGGCTAGGGCGCCACAGGCAGGTTTGGATGACAGTAAACAATGCCTTATCTATGGGTGGAAAGTGGCTGGCTACCCCCTTCTAACCTGCTCCAGTGTGCTACCCCGCGGGAGGACACACTTCCTTTTTAAGTGTGTGACTTACAGCCTGAATACATGAAGAGCCTTGAAGTACCAGAGTGTGTGGGCTGTTTATGTTGAAGCAATTAAAGGATCTATTTTTGCTTAAAACATGCACACATGATGACTTTGAATGCACTTATCTTTATTAGCATTTTTATTCTGGGATGTTTTTTCTTTTAATGCTTTTTTTAGGAGGAAGCGTGTTCAAGTTGAAGTGGGATGTTCAAATATATTCGCTTTCTGGCAAAGAGTTAGATAAGAGGATCGATACCACTCTCATGCCTTTGATTTGTACCTGTGAGGCATGTGTTACCCAGATTTTAAAAAGTTTACTGCACACATATTCTTTTCTTTTGCTTTGTGTTACATGCACAGTATGTATTTGAATAAAGCATAACTTTTGTAGGAATATCTCTCTTATTTTCAGACCCCTCTCAAAGCTGTATCTCTTCAAACCTCACATGAGGTCACACTGCAGGGGTAGTAAAACTGAAATAAGTTAGTGCTTCTCCCGCTGAGCTGGGACCACTCATAAAATGCTTTGAGGACCGTGGAAAATCCGAGCACACAGCCTTTGGATGGAAGGCAAACTCTGGCCACTAACTCGGTGTTTAACGAGGCTCTGCGGTCCCTTAAGTTTAAGCACTTTGGTTTTTCGCCTGTGTCACCGTAAGCTCTGTGTGTAAAAGATTTACAACGCTGGTGGATGTCCGTATATCTGCACAGTAGATGTTGAAATTTGCGGCTCAAAGGTAATGGATGCTTGCAGATTAGCTGCGTGGGAGCCGAGATTTTTGTAGGCTGACTGAAACAAGAGCTTGGTGAACTTTTCCAGTGCAGATATTCAGGCTGTGTTGTATAATGTACTTCAGTAACCTTTTTGGTTATGCTCAACAGGAGGTGTCTCTGGGTGTCACAGCTGGCTGGTGGCCGGCAGCAGGTTGATACCGTAGACTTACATGAAATGCCTTATCATAGAAAGATGGATGGCATAACCCCTGCCCTCCATGTTAAACTAAAAAAAATCAAATGCCATCCATTCAGTCCATCCTTTTTCATCCGCTTATCAGAGGCAGCAGGCCAAGCAAAGCACCCAGACGTCCCTCTGCCCAGCAGCACTTTCCAGCTCCTCCTGGGGGACCCCTAGGCGTTTCCAGGTCAGATGAGATATGTAATCCCTCCAGCGTGTTCTGGGTCTGCCCCGGGGCCTCCTACCAGTGGGACGTGCTGAAACACCTCCAGCAGGAGGCGCCCAGGAGGCATCCTGATCAGATGCCCGAACCACCTCAACTGAGCCCTTTTGACACAAAGGACCAGCGGCACTACTCCAAGCTCCCTTTTGGACGTCCGAGCTCCTCACCCTATCTCTAAGGCTGAGCCCAGCCACCCCACAAAGGAAACTCATTTCGGCCATTTGTATCTGTGATCTCATTCTTTCAGTCTCTACCCGGAGCTCATGACCAATAGGTAAGGGTTGGGACGTAGATGGACCAGCAAATCGAAAGCTTCACCTTCCAGCTCAGCTCCCTCTTCACCACGACGGTCTGGTGCAGCGCTCTCATCACTGCAGACGTTGCACCAAACCCCCGATCTATCTCACGCTCCATTCTACCCTCTATCGTGAATAAGACCCCAAGATACTTTAACTCCCTCGCTTGAGGAAGTAACTTCTCCCCAACCCAACCAATCCCAAAAATCAAAGTACACATCAGATTAATTTTTCCCAAAGATGGTTTCTGTCATTTTAGGTAGTTCTTATCACGCTGTTGTATGTTCAAGTGTTCATTTTTCTGATAAGTTTGGTTTTTAGTGAAGGTGTCATGGCTATTAGTTGGTGTCAACCGTGTGTGACAACTGTTGTGCTCGCAATCAATGGCACTTCTTATCAGGATTTATCGGACATCAGAAACATGATTCTGGAAAGATTGCTAGTGCGCTGACTCTGGCTGCAGATGATGTCATTAGCACAAGATGGCAGCAGCCATATTCGTAATATTTTGGCCTCAGTTTTGTACAGTGGACAGAAGTGGAGACACATCGTCCATCTTTATGTACAGTCTTTGGGTTTAACCTGTTTAACAGCAGCAGAAAGTTTGCTGATCCAGCAGGGAGTTGGCGCTATGTGGTCCCTTGGAGCTGGGGTAAGCACACACATGTCTGCATTTGGGGAATAGTAAATATGAATGCCCTCTCTCTGAAATGACCTGTGATTGGCTTAAGTCCAAAGTCTTCCATCAGGGGCTAGATTTTCTATAGCCTGAAAACAGAGCCAAGAGGAGGTGCCGAAATCTAGTTTTCTCTCAGACCAATTGAATGCAATTGAATATACTCAAAGTTTAATATGGGATTTTTGCCCATTGATGCCAAAATGAAACTGCCTACCCCATCTTTAAAGCTGACAATATCCCTCAGTTTGTTTTTACATCGAATTCTTCTCAATCCCTAAAAAACTCACTTCATGGACTCCTGTTTAAAAAATGAAAAGCTGAGCCTCTGGTTCCTGTAAATTTACACTGAATGTTTATACTGAACAAGCATTCCACATCACTGAGTAATACCTCCTGCATTTTAAGACCATTTGAGGATAGAGAAAAATATGCGGATGATTCAGACTTTCAGCAATGTCAGCAAGGAATAAATTTGTTCATTTGTTCAGCACCCTGCCAATGTACAAGTCGACAAACAAGTAAAAGTGTACTGACGTGTTCTGCCTCCCTAGGATTGAGAGAATGTCATCGTTTGAGTAATTATCTTGACACTGAGAATAATTGAATTTCTGCTGTCGAGTGTTGAAATGAATTTACACAGAAACGCAGCAAAGCTCTCCAACAAGATGTGAGCTTAAGCCCCTGATGACGGAAAGGCAGAAATAAACTGTTGTTTCATGGAAAGCCTCTCCACCGCCACAGCATGTACCCTATCGGGGGCCCTGATAATTAATAATTTGCCTCACAAATCTCATTAGTGTATAATGAGGGAACAAGTGCTATTAGTGAGACATGACTGAGACGGTTATCTTCTAAGACGTATAATAAGCCCTGGGCAGACTGACAGGCACACCCCTGCTTTTCGGACAAACAAGAAAGGAAACCCCTCCTTCTGTGCTCATAATGTACTCGGGGAGTGATATTAACCCCACACCTTCAGGTTGTCCTGGGCTTTCTACTGTGATTGAACTAACATCCAATGGTTTCTTTCTGTTTTTTTTTTTTTTTTGAGACAACATCATTCATGATGTCAGAGGCTGAATTATGAGTGGCACATTGTGCAGCAGCCTACAGCACACATAAATCCTCCTCCCTGGAAGGTTAGAGGAACATTTGGGAGAGTTGCCATAATTGTAACATTTTTCACTTTTCACATTTTTACTCTGGCTTTTTTGCCTATATATGTAAATGTTTCAGGCAAATGCCCTCCATGTATCTGATAACATAAACCCCTGAAAGTTTTTCAATAGAGAAAACAAGTCGGGAGGAATAAAGTGAAATGTGGATATAACACCACTAAGAAACAACATTAAACAAATTGTTTTTAAAGGGCCAGTGTGTAATATTTGGTATGGTTTATTGTCAAATCTGAATCTGAATCTGAATATTCTACCCATTAATATGTTTATACAAGTGTATAATCGCTATAAAATAAAATTCGTTTGTTTTTCGTAGCCTTATAATTATACTTTTATATATATAT